>NC_068302.1:2190388-2422888 GCF_025860055.1 Xyrauchen texanus | reverse complement strand
TAGTCTCTAGAATTTACTCAGAATGGTGCCAAAAACAAAAAACATCCAGTGAGTGGCAGTTCTGTGGATGGAAATGCCTTGTTGATGAGAGAGGTCAACAGAGAATGGCCAGCCTGGTTCAAACTGACACAAAATCTACGGTAACTCAGATAACCGCTCTGTACAATTGTGGTGAAAATAATAGCATCTCAGAATTAGGCCTGTCACAATAATTACATTATCGTCTTATTGTATGATATATGGACATGACCTCGATCATTTTTGCTGACATCGATATTGCCCATTGTGTTTGCACGTGTGTTTGTTTACATAAGAATGTAAACTTCTGTCCTCTCGTCTGCTCTCTGTGTCGGAGGCGGGGCTCAGGCAGCTCCTCCACACAAAGAGCGGACAGCAACAGGAGAAGATTACGTGTTACTTGAGGCTAATAGGTGTTTTACCCAACGACTGCATAATTCCAGCTTGAAAGTTTGGAAGAATAAATCCAAACGGACATGTTTTCAAAGCTGCATTCCACAGCTCCGGGGTGGGAACATTTGAACTTTAAGCCAAATGAGTGAGGAGAATAGTGCCGAATATACCTCTGATTTATAAAAAAAGGCCAATGAGAAGTTGGCAGACAAAATTTGCATGTCCCGCCCCCGAACTTACGGGTATAAAGGCGCGGAAATGTGTCTGTTTCTTTCATGATTTTTCTGAGGTCAAGTGACTGAATAGTGAATAGGTGTTGATGAAAGTTTAGGTGGACACATGCAAAGTCCTTCTTGGAGCAAGTTAACTCGGTAACACCCTCAGACAACAATTTCTGAGACATAAACCATACACTGAGAGCATCACCTATCTACTATAATGGTGAAAGAATGAAATCTCAAACTGTTTGTTATTGAACTGATGAATATTGACATAGTCAAATAAGCAAAACAATCTGATAAATATGAAATCATAAATTGTGCTACTTGAGTTCAATTTATGCTAAAAAACAACAACAGTATATTTCAGGTAGGTCCAGCTAATGCACTTTCCCAATAATACAATTGTCTTTTTTACCTGAAAGGTTGGACTTCCATTTCTACAGTCACCATACTGAAAGTTGCAATTTCTCCCATTCATGTTCCCTAGGTTGGTCTGCTTGGTGGTGAACTAGGAAAGGAGTTGTTACTACATAGTACAACAAACTCTTAGCTTTGAGGTGATCTATAGGCTGGTGCATTCCTTAAGTTGTCAAAATGAACTTTTCACAGATCAATCCAGCTATCCATCTTCTGAAACCGCTTGTCTTTGCAGGGTCACGGGTGGTGCTGGAGCCTATCACAACTGTCTCAGGCTGAAGTCTGGGAAACACCCTGGACAGGTGACCGGTCCATCACAGGGCAAACACACAGATAGACACATTCACACTCTCACTCTCACCTACAGGCAATTCAAAATTTCCAATTCACTTGACTTGCATGTTTTTGGATGGAGAGAACAAGCGAACTCCACACAGAAATGCCCTGGGTGAGCCGGGACTCGAACCAGGGATCTACTTGCTATGAGTGCTACTCACTGAGCCACCGTACCGCCCATCTTTTAACAGATTAAAATAGATTTTCCAGTAAAGAAGAAAAAAAATATTGTTGACTCAACATGCATTTAGGGGTATATACACAAGTTTTTATCCAATCAGATTCTCTATAGAATGAGAATGTCCCTCCCCAGTACAGCGCAAAAGTCTGGTTCCAGAAGTAAATATCCCATTCATTTTCTTCATAGGCGAATTGATTATTCATGATAACTTATAAACCTTTAAAGAAAAACCTACCGTGGGCTCCAAGGTTGTTAATCGATGCTATATGCCTCTGTTGAAGCCATCAAAACCATTGTGTTTAATAGTGGAATTCCAGGTGAAGAACTACACTACCCATGATCTTGAGGGGAAAGATCCACCAATCAGAGAATCGAGGCCAACAAAGCGCATCGAAAGAGCTCTGCAGTGAACGCACACTCCCATGACACACTGTGAACACAATGAAGTCGATCTCCCTGAACTCTAAAATTACTTAAATGTATCTGAATATTTTGCACTATACTTTAAATATATTATTTTGAAAGATGGTAAGTACACAGTCTTTGTCTTTTTGTCCAATTTTCAAATACTTTGGCTACAAATCAAAGTTTGTAATGTTGTGATTCACTGTTATTCACCTGGAAGCTGGTTGGCTTTTATGATGTACTTTATGAAATCCCAATGTAAAAATACTTGCACAACCAAGACAGCTGAAAAGGTGGGCGTGCACTCTTGCGCTCTATACCACATGCCTCTCACTAGTAATAGCAAGTGACAAATCATGGTTCATAGCTGTGATGTAAATTAAAGTCCATCCCAACTTTCTGTATCAATAGTAAACATGTCAACACAGTAATTTCATCGGGTCTTCTATGCATTCTTCAAAAATTATGAACTTGGGCAGAGACCAGCATGTCTAAATCATTCACGTCATCTCACAACAACACAAATGCACATGCACAAAACCCAGCAGGCCTGGAGACAGTTGCAGTAGGGGAAAATGTGAGACATTAACACAGACGAGTCCCAAAGACTGTAATGCAGCAACTCACACAAACATTATAGCGAGTGCCACGCTTCCATGTGTCCTTTCCTGAAAAAGACTGAACTCTACTGTTACTGCCAGGACAAGCACCCCTCCCTCTCCACCATCGCTGCCAACTTTCACAAACCTACAGCACTGTTCCTCTTCTTGGGCAGGTAAACTCTCCATTATAAGATTGGTGGAAGTCTCAGAATGCTCGGAACTCATGAAATCAAAATTGGACTTTTGTGGCTTTTAGTTCATGACTGTTAGCTCTGAGATTAACAGATCCACTCACCAGATCTTAATCCAATCAGACAGAGGTCGACTGATAAATCAGTTTAACTTTTCTTTGGCAATATTCATCCATATTTTTTATCCTCACTTAAATGCATATTTTGTTAGTTTGATTCAATTGTGCTAAATTGAACTGATATGGAAACATTCACCATCATCAAATATATTACAACTCCGACTTGTGAATAATAAAAAAAAACTCCTCTGGTGAAATAAACTCACTGAGCACTTTTTTAGGAACACCATGGACTGATAAGTGCCTGACGTAGACTTCTGCTGTTGTAGCCCATCCGCCTCAAGGTTTGACATGTTGTGCATTCAGAGATGCTATTCAGCTCACTATAATTGTACAGAGTGGTTATCTGAGTTACCGTAGACTTTGTCAGCTCAAACCAGTCTGGCCAATCACTGTTGACCACACTCATCAACTAGGCGTTTCCGGCCACAGAACTGCCGTTCATTATGCTTCGCTTTAGTCATTTGTGGACGCTGGTAGAGACAGCATATTTGAGAGCATCAACACTTTGCACTTCAGTACCTCGCCGCGGTCCAATCTCTGATCCATAGAAATCACGTAATATGGAATCAATTGCTCACTTGTTTCTTAGATCCACTGATATGCAGAAGCGATATGCTTAGTTTTGTTAAAAAGCTGAGCACCCGAAGAGGTTTTGAATAAGGAATCAATTACTTCCAAAGCCACATCAGATGAAAATATCATACTGTAAGCCTACAAACTTGAGAACAAAAGACCACTCGACCAACACACTGTAAAATATTTCACTGTTATTTGTATATAGGTGTGTACTCCATTTTTTTGATTCAGTATGTATATATACATATATTTCACTATAGTGAAAATGTATCTTCACGAGGCAGTGAAGAATTTTAAACTCTTATAATTTAATGCAAATGTTTTCATTACCAGTTATATTATCAGAATATTCATTTGAGTAAAAGGTAGTTGTGCAGAAGGTGTTTGTTCCCTCATTAAGAATAATGTGCATTTACTTTTAAATTATAACATTAGATATAAATTTAGCCGGTTACATAAGATGACTCCCAATGGTCAAGAAGGTAACTTGTCCCAGCTGTCATCTGATTTTTATAAAATTTATAAAATACAAGTGATATTCAATTTTTTCTCCCCAAATTGGAATGCCCAGTTCCCAATGCACTCTAAGTCCTCGTGGTGGCGTAGTGACTCGCTTCAATCCGGGTGGCGGAGGACGAATCTCAGTTGCCTCCGTGTCTGAGACCATCAATCTGTGCATCTTATCACTTGGCTTGTTGAACGTGTTTCCGCAAAGACATACCACATGTGGAGGCTTCACGCTATTCTCCACGGCATCCATGCACAACTCACCACGCGCCCCACCGAGAGCGAGAACCACATTATAGCGACCAAGAGGAGGTTACCCCATGTGATTCTACCCTCCCTGGTTGCTTAGGAGACCTAGCTGGAGTCACTCAGCATGCCCTGGATTCGACTCCAGGTGTGGTAGTCAGTGTCTTTACTCACTGAGATACCCAGGCCCGACCATGTGATATTCCTAATTGTATTTAATTTTTTTGTCATCTACTAAACCAAATTGTCCATGTAATTATGTATTTTCACAATGAAGTTGAATAATGACATGCATAAATAATTAATTTAGAAAAATTCTATGAATTACATACCAAACAGGCCAATTAATAAATCCATATTTAGACACCCATGTATTTTATTAAAACATTACTACACTATAAAAACTTCAGGCAAAGTAGTTTTACCAACTTAATTCAAGTTGGATCGTGAGTAGAGGTCGACCGATATTATTTTTTTCAGGCAGATGCCGATCTTTTGAAATCCGGGTCGGCCGATTAATGCTGCCGATTTATTTTGGCCGATATTTGGCCGATATGTGCTTGTTTTTAACCTCTTATTTGAACCTTTTATTTGAAAGATAAAATGTAACACAAATAATTACTTAAGACAGACAACATTTCTCAACAAATACATTTATTGAACACTTGACCAATCTGCACTTGTACACTTAAAATTAAAAATGTATAATGTAAAAACATATTGTATAAATAATGTATAACAAATATATTAAATAAACAAAGCAGGTGTTACTGAACTGCTCCGAGACACGAAGGTTGAGATCCAAATGCAGCTTTAATTAAGGGACAATCCAGACACGTAATCCAATATTCAGAGCATCCAAGAGAAGCACAGGCATAACTAGGGATGGGTATCGTTAAGGTTTTAATGTATTACTATCTTACCGATACTGCTTATCGATCCGGTACTTTAACGGTATTCTTAACGGTTCTTTTTGTTATATATATATATATATATATATATATATATATATATATATATATATATATTACACAAATATAAACATTATATAGGCACAGTGATTTAATTTCAGGAAGGTCTACTAACATTACTGTTCAGGTGTGGTCTAAAAGAAATCTACCGTAATTTCCGGACTATAAGCCGCAACTTTTTCCCCACGCTTTGAACCTCATGGCTTATACAATGACGCGGCTAATATATGGATTTTTCCGCTTTCAAATTTTATAAAAAAAAAAAAAATTCGGTGGCGTGCTCAGTTTTTTGGCAGCGTGAAGCTTTCATTAGACCAATGAAATTGCCGAACGGGTTAAGGTCAAAACAACTTTTTTTGTTTACTGTTTAGATTAAATCGAGCGCGCTCAAACTTCCCATCATTCTGATTACAGTAGTCATTTTGTCACCCTCAAGACACGGAGAAATGCATATGATGCTGCTTTCAAGTTGAAGGTGATTGATCTGGCTGTTGGAAAAGGAAATAGAGCTGCTGCACGGGAGCTTGGTCTTAATGAGTCGATGAATTGACTCAGTGCAAAAAGACAACTAATCTGAGGCTATTCAACTCCGACACCGAAGGAGATGACTTCAGTGGTTTCAGTGCACAGGAGGAGGAAGATAGTGACCAATGACTTTCTTGGTAGGCTACTGTTTACTGCAAATGTTTTATTACAAGCCGTGTGCGGCAGCGGGGGCGTGGTCAAGCGCCCGTCCGGGAGAGAAAAGCAGTAAGGGCGCTTACACCTGCGCTAAATTATGTCTAACACCGGTGTCTAATTTCAAGTGCCCTGCTTCACGTGTCCTTCTTGGGAAAACTGTCACACGGTGACAAATTAGACACCGGTGTTAGACATAATTTAGCTTGTGTAAGCGCCTATTTATTTTTGTTACAAGCCGTGTTTCGTTAAAGCCTGAGTAAAGTTTCAATGTACCGGTAGGCACCTGTGGCTTATAGACTGGTGCGGCTTATTTATGTTTAAAATAATATTTTATTTAAAAATCAGTGGGTGCGGCTTATATTCAGGTGCGCTCAATAGTCCGGAAATTACGGTAATAAAGTAATCAATAATACTGCATAGTTTATCATAGATAGATTAATGCTTATTAATGCAGAAGTTATTCATTCAAGAGCTGTAAGTGATTTTCTCTTTGCCTTTTGTTGTTTGATTCGCAGTAATGGCTCAATCGTCAGCATGTTTATTAGACTGCTTCCCCTTTAAGACAGAGTCTAATAGACTCCTGATGCAGCATATTGTCTCCCAAACTATTTCCATAACTACGTCCATTTAAGACATAAACTGTGTTTAAGTGAATCTCCAAGCCGGTCGTTTTGACATATTTGTGTGTATAGTTGATCGTTTAGACGCGCACATGAAACCCAAAGTAGCCTATACTTTGCTTGTCTCTTTGCGGTGTGTTTCGGAGCGCGCGCCGCCTTGGGAATGGTATCTCTTGCGCTCTTTTTATTGTGCTAGACAGAATGCGGCTTATGTATAAATATTCTTTTTATAATCTTTGGAAGAAATCTAAAATAAAATCAGACTAATATCACAGATCTAAAGTGTAACCAGACTACGTTGAATGTTTAGTTCTGTCACTCATTATGCAGGGCTCGTGTTGTGCTCGCTGTGGCACCGCGTCAGCGAGATCTCTCTCTCTCTCTCTCTGAATAGCTAAATTGCAACACAGACAAATGGTTTCATATTATTATACATAGAAATGTCTGGCGAGATAAAATAACTTTCTCTTTATAGCAGTAATAAATGTATTTTCTTAATTTCTCCAGTACCGACAGCAGAACCGATAACGTCCGAGCTTACCAAAGCCAGTCCTTCACTAGCCTATAGTGCGTTGGTATCTTTTTATTCTCTGCATTGAGTGACAACCCTCTCAAATATAAGACACAAACAGAACAAATAAAAGTCTCAGATTCACTGTCTGTAATTGCAAAATTCTTGCTTATTGTGACATGATAGCAACCCTTCTGCTGTGATAATGCAACTTCAAATACGCTATCAATATCCAAAGTAGCCGAACGTCATGTCAACTATCGCGTTTGTCACGTTTTTTCTTGAAGTTGGCAGTAACATATCAAAAGTTTTTAGTTAAATATAAAGAAGTTATACAAATTTAATCCTTACCGTTTTCTCCAAGGAACTTAGCTCCTTCCTTAGGCACTGGATGAGGTCTGCTCACTCTGCTGGAAAATGACTCTAGGGGCAGCGTGCGTCGAACACGTGTTCCACAACAACACTAGGCTGCCCACAGATGCGCCTGCCTAATAATCGGCTTGATATACTTGGATATTGGCCGATGCCGATTATGTTAAAAAATGCAAAAAAATCGGCCGATTAATCAGTCAACCTCTAATCGTAAGTTCCAGCTTAATGCAATAAGTTCAGCAAACTCAAAAATATAAATGATTATAAAGATCAACAATCTTGAATTTTTAAGTATAGCGGTCCATAATTATCAATATTCCTGAAAATATTGTTAAGCAGATCCATATTTTGACAAAAGTTCATGTTTGAGCCCCACCAAGAGACAAAATATTTGTTCTAACTTAAAAGATGGTGTAGGTCACAAATACTTCTAATTTTTAAGAATCAACTTCATAAATAAAGAAACTTCATCAAGCAAACTCTAATCACCCTGATGGTGACTTTAAACAAAACACAACTTTTTACAGCAAAACATAATTAAAAACACAAAGAGCAAAAACATCTATTAATTCAAAACAGATTATTTACAAAAGATTTATATGTCCTCATAAGTCAGCACAATTTGACCAAACACACTTAAATAAATTCAAGCACAGGGAATTGTGGGTAATGTCTTTAGCAACAATGCTTCTCCAGTGGGCATGCTCAGAAGCAGACGGAACAATGTGAAGTTCACAGAGCTCAGCTTGACAAGTCTCCCACAGATTTTGACCCATGAATTTTCAAGACCTTTCCATGACTTTAACAAATGGATAACATCATTAAAAATATGAGTCGAGATTTAAATTACCACATATTTCCTGATTTTCTCAGCGCTAGGAGAGAGCTCGCTCCGCATCGCTGCAATCCTACGATCCACCTGCGAGCATGACGCTCGGCTTTCATAGGAATGAATTGAAAACTCTCTCAGCTTCGCTCACAACGTGCCAGTGGTAATGTAGGGTCAGACTGGATGAACTTGCTAATGCTAGCTGCCTTGCTAACGATTAGGCTACGTCGGACAGCAGATTGATTCCATCCGCACCACAAGACTTCATGACAACGGTTGCGCCCTCTCATCGTCTCTAGTGAAGAGCGCGACAGAACAACAGTGATGTGGACAACAGCTCTGATCTTTCTGCGCTGTAATCTTGAATATTGTTCTCTAGCAACAAACATGCATAAATTCTGCCCTGTCCCGCTCCGCACGCTTCGCCTTTTTTCCCTGCATGTGTGTAGACATGAAGCGCCGCATGAGTTAACGTGGTTTCAAAGCACCTTTTAGACCACAACGTTTTTCCCTTCTAAATGTATCTTTATTAATCAGCATGTTACGAGCCTTTAATAATAAACAAATCCATTTCTGTTCTAATTTGGTGAACATGTCTGGAATGGATAAGGAAAGACTAAAATTACTAGTTGGTCGACTAGTCTCTCACTTTAATGAAAATATACAAATGTTTTTTCTAAATGTTTTCTCTCGGGTCACCCCTGAACCCACATTCAGCATCCTTCCACAGTCACAAGGGCTTATATGCTTCTATGCATCTAAAGTAATATAAAAAATATTTCATTTTAATGTAAAAATATTCCAACAAATAATGGACTGCTGACACTGTGCTTCAGAACAAACCGATGATGTTTTAACATTCATTTTCAATTGATAAACTACAAAATATTTTTTTATTTTGGTAAAAGATCCTGCAGACCCCACTGCTTTGGCCGTCTCTGGACCCCCTGTGCAGTTTTGTAGAGACTATTTTGACTTTAGAATTCTTTTAGAATTAATTTTTTCTTCTTTTCTTCCATCAACTTTGAAATAAAAAAAGAAAGTGCAATGTGTAAATGTATATTGTGATAAATATCGATATTGATCAATATGAAAAAGATTATCGTGATAACAATTTTGGCCATATCGCCCATTCCTATTGTATGTGCTCACTGTTGCTCTGATTTAAATGCCATAAAAGTTGACTTGATTGTTCTAAGTAAACCCACTTTTTTGCGACATTAGATAGTTCAATCAACTTTTAAAAAGCTTATCTGCCAAAATTGAACACAACCCGATTTTAGAGTTCCCCCACCTCTGAGATCCCAATTTAACCCCTGATGACGTCCGTGCGTGAGGAGTTTCTCAAACTAGAGACACTGGTGTACTTGTCCTCTTATTGTGCATCTGGGCTGTCCACTTCCCTCTCTGCTCAGCTAATAACAAGTTTGATTTCATCTTTGAAAACAGTGGTGCATGAAAAAGACCTCACCTCTCTAAAAACAGTAGAATGATGAATTTCAGGATCAAAATGTGACTTGCAATTGTAAAGCAACTTGTAAAAATGCAAGTCTGCACAATACCAACTTTCATCTGTTCCAAAAATAAGAAAACTTACACCAAAGTAATGGCCAACATGGGTTAAAAAAAAGTATTTTACCATAAATAATAATATAACATATTATAATATTTATAACAGTATATTATATTATAATATGTCAGAAAAGCAAATTGGAGATGAAAATGCAGCTGCAAAAACAACTACGTCATTTTGTTCTCTTGCCTTACGTATCGCCGTACCCTTCAGGATTTATCGCCTTCAAGGAGCTATCGCACAATTTGATCGCACTCAAACAAGCTGGTAAATGTAGTTAGTTATGTAATGCAAACGCTGAAATGAGGCATGCCCTATAGTAAAAGTGTTTAGATGTCATGAGATAGCATTGTGTGAGGAACAGGGTGAAAAGTAATTGTTTATGAAATGATAATCTGCTTTTCTAGAGCCAGCATAAGATTCAGTAGAGTCCCAATATGAAAAAGTTATCAAAGGAATTCTGAACTTTCAATTCATCGTCAAACAGTAAGCCAAAGGTTATAACTCATGACAGGAATGAGATATTATCACCAAATTTGGTGCACATATGTTTAGGGTCATTCTGAGGACACACACAATACTTTTTGCACCTCTGCCTCTTGGTGGCATTACAATAATAAAAAATCTAAATGGAATCTTAATGGAATACTTGATCAACTTGAAATTTTGCATGCTGTGCTTGGACAAAGGTACAAGGTTCCATCAAGGTCTATGAGGACAGTCCCATATCTTGAAAAACATGGCCAATATTGACCAATACATTTTAGCAGCTATTAGATGGAAAGAAACATGGTAGGCCTATTTGTCTCTTGGCACAAGAGGTCTGTGCAAAATTGTAGAACAAAATGGCCACCAGGAGGCGCTATCATGTTTTTCAAATCATTGTATTTGCAAAGCTGGATTACCTCATTCTGAACAACTTTGCCTCAAGAAGTATTGGTGTGAATCAAATAGTTTGTTAAACATTTAAGATTTTTTTTAAAACTACTTTTTCAAACTAGTCCTAGGACGTTTGCCCGATCGGAACCAAACCAGTTCAGAAATATTCTCTGGAGTCTCAATATCAATAATTGATCAAAACAAGTTTGAACTCCAATTCATTGTCACAACGGTATGCCAAAGCAATCAAAGTGGGTATGGCCACATTTGCTTAAATAGTTATAACTCTTGAACAGAATGAGAAATTGTCACCAATTGTTTTAATTTATGTAGGGCATAAATCTGCGGGCACATGAAAACAATTGCATACCTCTGCATCTTGGTGGCAGTCATGAATGTAAAAAATACCATATGTCTGTTTTACCTGGTACATGGTTCTGTATTGACACGAAACTTGGTAAGTATCATAGCCATCCTGACTTGAGGGTACCTGAAGCATTTTAGCACAGCACCACCTAATTGTCAGGAGATGGCTATTTTATGTCTGCTATACACAATGCCAAAAATCGTTTAAATGCCCTTATGCATTTTTATGAGTTGAGCAATCAAACTTAGTGGACCTGGGTTTTTTGGGGTCACCCTGTACATGTAATTTACTATGTGTGATATATACATTGGCCATTCAGCATCGACAATTTAAAAACCCATATTGGTCGATCAACTATTGTAAATCTGCTCTTTTTAAGATGTTTAGCAGATGTTAATTAGAATACAATGCTTTCCAGATAAAACGCTCTTAAACAGACATCTCAGAGATGTATGTGTGCTATCTGGAAAAGTAAATAAGCACAGAGACTATTTAGCAGAGTCTGGCCACTTCTATTAAAATTAATGGGAAATTCAGCGATCAAAATTCCCATTAAGATTCCAACGATCAGCGGATGAAGAAAGGAAGTCCCGCCTTACAGGTAAAAGAGCCAAACACCTTTTAGATACTGTCAATCAACTTGAGAATGCGCATGCGCATTGGCTATTCAAAATGTAATTTTTCAGCATAATCTGAGGTAAAGAAGCACAATTTAGGATTTCCAGTGTTGACAGATTTTACTGCTGATTTGAAATATGTACTTTGATTTTAATCTTGACCAACCATTTATGAGATTTCTGTGTTTCCCCATTCAAGTAGATAGGAGCAGCACTGTCATGACTGGAAATAGCCTCCCGAGAGCATTCCAAACATGGCTAACAGTGGGCTGACTTGCTAGAAAGACTTGATAAAAGTCATGATTGTTGTAATCTCTAGTGTTCATTTCACCAGGACACTGCCACAATACGTACAACAAGCCAGGTTAAAATAATTTTGTAAATAATTACGTATAGTAAGTGATTCTATGAGACCAGGTTGAATATTTGTGTGTGCACATAAGTGTTTTATACTTATTAGCGTATATATATATTAACGTTAGCAACATACTAACGTTAAAGTGTTCAATGAAATCAATGTGAGTCGAGCACTTATGTGGCACGTGGAAGTGCTGTTTATGTAGAGTCAGAGTGTCCCACAACAGTGAAACAGCTCACTAGGGTTTTGAACAAAAGGTGTGTATCTCCTCGCACTGCAGCTGCTGTTTCATCTGTGAAAAGAGACTCTGTGCAGTGCTGAGCCATACACACAGCTCATATGAATTAGAAAAGCTCTGTCTGTGTGTGTGCGTGTGTGTGTGTGTGTGTGTGTGTGAGTGAGTGAGTGAGAGAGAGAGAGAGAGAGAGAGAGAGAGAGAGAGAGAGAGAGAGAGAGAGAGCGAGAGAGATTGAAAGTGGAGACCACAGCCATCTGTCCTTTATGAGCTGGATGTGGCTGATATTATACTTGAGTTTTGCCCTCACACTGTCAAAATACTGAATCCGAAAATCATCATCTTTATCTGAAATATCATCTTTCACTTGATTCGTCTCTCATGGTCAAGACATTTAGAGCCAATTGATCTCAAAGTCACCCATAGCAAAGAAAATATCTAAATTGTTTCTCCTAGACAGCAATAAGATTAAATGGAGAGCATAAAGAGACTTATTTTAAAGGTGAAGCACATCATTTCAGTGTCTCTAGCGCCACCAAACAGAATTGCAGAAATAATAGCCTATTTCAAACAGGTTTCATGAACACTCCCCACGTGTGCCATTGGTCAGACAAACAAGCAGTCCAGCCCCAAACTCGCGCAATTGGTTGATTCAATGTTGCTGTTTTACGCTGGTCGGGATGCTCAAACAAACAGAACACTCTTCCAGGGAATCGATCAATGAATGCCTTAGGCTGTTTATATTTGACTTTTCATATTTAATTTGGATTTTAGAACATTTTTGACATAAAAATAATTACACACTTCACTATTAAATCTCTTGCTTCTTATATTTTTCTCCTGAGAAAAAGAGCCCAGTAAACTCACATGTGTCCTCTACAGAAATCTCAACAATGTCTCAAACTGTGCTCAAATTTGCAAAGAAACCAAAGTCAGAGATCTCAAAACATTCTCATCAAATCATCTCATTTTATAGCCCCATACTCTCAATTGTCAAGTATTTCTATTTATTTCTATTTATTTATTTCAAACTTCTTTTCTAAGGACATTTAGGAGTCACATGAGACTGATATTTAACCCTTTAATGCATACCTTTGGTCTTTAGTTACCCAGGACCTCATTCCACCCCCTGTACCTCATCCATTTTTTGGAGTTATGCCCACACCTCTTAAGTGTTCCTCAAAATTTCTCTTCTTCTGAAGAGTGTAAAAATGGAACTGATAAAATGGATTATAACTGCTTAGTTACCAGAAGTGTATAGGGCCATTAACAACCCTAGATATGCAATAGTGTCATTATTTGTGTTGTTCTTTTTTATTATTTCTTTTAAGTTTATTATCACAGGATATATACAAGACAAATGAGTACTATATTTATACAACATATGCACATATTTTATACCATATGCACATACACATACACATTATACATGTCATTTCTTACTCAAGGTGGCGCTGATGTTTCAGTGACTGACTTGAATTACATTTGACATTGCTATTTGACGACGCGGAAGTAAACTCTAGCAAGTACAACACATGAACAGTATGGTTTAGCTATTATCATTTGAGTGTACTACTTAAAGTATGTCAATTGTGTGCCTATTTATTCTCAATGTGCCTGAGAAAATACATATGTGTAGCTCATTTGTAGCTTATGTGTTATGTGTAGCTCAATATGTGTTTGACAGCCAGTCCCATCTCATGACATTTCAGTGTGGATGTAATAAATCCTGTTCTAGATTTGTTGCATCATTTCTATGATGTATAAAAAATAAAACATAATGTATACCAAAATATATTCTATTCTATTATTTTCTAATTGTCTTAAAAATGTTTTGTAAATGTAACATTATATGGGCATTTTGTAGATTCGTGTATAATAGATATACGTGTTGGGTCACTAAAGACCCGAAGTACAGTATGTAATAATGTTTGGGCAAAACACCCATGCATTTAAGGGTTAAATAAGTCATTATATCTCCCTGAGCTATGAAAGAGCAAACTCAGAGCAATAACATTTACCTCCAAGTAAACTGATAAAAGGGTCTCCGTTAACCACCGCATATCCACATCTACACAACAACCCATTCCGCAATAACACACACACACACACACCAAACTTCATCAAGTGTTATAGATAAGATCTTTGGCTTTGTTAGGCCTTGTACACAAGTTCTCTGAATGGAAATTCAGATTTGATTTTTGGTCCATTATCATGAGACCTGTCCATTGCAGTGTTCTGAATCAATGTAAACTAAATTATGAGCTCCTCAATCAACATCTAAACCAGGAATTATACAGTTTATTGAAAGCAATGTCCAGATGGATTACTCCCCCAATGACATGTACAAGATTCTGACAAAAACAAGACTGACTATATAGAGACATGATTGAGAATTGCATGGTTTAATAGGAATATACATAAAAAATCTGTTATTAAAACTCAAATGTAACTCAAATCATGTATCATCATGTAATCATGGTTACCATAATGTCAATAACATCATGACACAATGTTTGGTTCTCATGTGGCTGATCATTGACATTAAACCTGGCATGTCACGTCTTAACACTGCATATTTAAATGTAAGTGAATACATGAATAATATTTGAAAGATTTTCTGTGAATAGCGACTTTAATTTTGGTCTGTTCGCAACACATAGCTATCGTATATCTTCAGAAGACTTGGAATATAGGGTGCTGCACATAGTCACCATTCACTTCCATTGTATGCAAAAAGAGCAGCATGACCATTCTGGTAAACATCTGTTCCACAGAAGAATGAAAGAAGGTAGAACAGGTTTGGAACAACATTGGGGTTAGTAAATAATAACAGACTTTTCATTTTTGGATTAATTATTCAAATTCAATAATATGAACACGAACATGAACACAGTATTGCCTAATCAAAATGTACATGAATAGGTCCATAATTTGACTACTGAAATGTAACATGACTATTATTAAAACGTATGCTCATTAAAAGACACCTTAATGTGACTATAATTTAATAATTACTATAATTTTTGTTCTTAAAAACAGATTTTTCCAGTGTTTTGCAGTTTGCATTTTGACATGCACTCTTTACCTTCTAGTGGCTGATCAATTTAAATATCCACTTGAAGTACATACTATTAGTTAGACAGCTTAACATTCTTTTGAAAGTTTTCAGGAAGATAGCATGTTGCATTTGCATTATCATGTCATTGATTAGCACAGCTTTCACAGAATAAATGATAAATGTATCACATTTGCTGTATACGAGCTTTATTTGACAGCACTGATTAAAAGTGCAGAGGCCTCAACGATCCCAAATGCTGCACAGATTCTGCATACTCACTTTAGAGTTTAATAAACTACTACAGCCGTTAAAAATAGCAGTAGACTTATCCTCTGCTAAACCAATAGACTTGATTTAGCACACGTGTGACAAACAAACCGCCAAACTAGAAGGCCTCTTCTGGTGTTGACCGATCTGACACTGTATTTGGGATGTATTGTATGCAACATGAAACCCGAATGCATGATAAAAACATAGATCTTATCAAACCAATATTGCAGACCCCAATCTTTACATGTAAACACTTCATTCACTGGCAATGGCACAGTCAACTTCATCAGTAAAGGCATTACTAAACAAAACATTCACTTTAGCAAGTTTATAGGTATGCACCAAACATAATCCCACATTCTTGAATGAAGAAGTACAGTTAAAAAGACTAGAATTCCAAATAGAAATGTTGTGCTTTTGTGCACAGTGTAAGATATCTAGGCTTTCTTGAACTTATGTCTTGATAAAAGTAAAGCAGTATCTGACAAACTATAGGACAAATGAGATCTGCTTTCTTGTCATTGGTGTCAAAAACAGTTATGTGTTTAAATTCTTTTATTAAAGGGTCTTAGAACATTTGTAGACATGCAAATTCCATTTGTGTTGCTTTGTCCTGCTTTTAAAGACTACTATCCACCTTATTTTGCAACGCGGAAGCAAGCAGTAAACCGTCGTCATGATGTCTTGCAGTCAAGATAGAATCAATCTGAGGTCCGGATCTGGAATGCAGTGACCTGCGTAGCGGGGGCACCTTCATACAGTCTGAGTCTGTATTTCCACTGATGCGTAAAAAATCTGCACAAAGCCACTCCCAACGCTAGGGAACCGCTTGCCCCGTGCTGCTGTCAATCTTACAATCCACCTCGGGAGCTTGACGCTCGGCTTCCATAGGAAGGAATTGAAAGCTCACATTCACATTCGCTCAGCACGCGCCAGTGGAAACATACGATAAGAAAGCCAAACTACAAGTGTTTTTAGCAACACGCATGTCTAGATGTAGAACACAGGCTAAATATCAAAAATTACTCAAAAGCTTATCGTCAATATCGTGGAGATAAATATTGATATCGTTTTATTGCCCAGTCCTTACATCCTGTGGTTGTGTGATAGTTTATAAGCCCAGATCACTATCTCTGGTATTATAACCTTCTAGTTATTTACACTGCGGTCAATGCCAGCAGAACTTTCTCATATTATTACTGTCCCGGTCCGCACCCGCTTCCTCTTTTCCCCACATGAGGTGCGTGTTTCCAGAGCGCATTTAGACCATACATTTTTTTTCTAAATGTAGTTTTATTAATCAGTATGTTCCAAGCCTTTAATAATAAACAAATAGATTTCTGTTGTAATTTTGTGAAATTATTCAGATTTCATCATCTCTGAAAGACAAAACACTTACTAGTTTGTAGCCTAGTCTCTCACTTGGTCAATTCAGACTTTTACATTTTCAAACGTTTCTCTCTGGAGATACCCCTGAACCCCCATACAGTATCATTCCTCAATCACAAGGGTTCTCAATTCTATGCCCCCATACCTGGAAATCTGTATGTAAAGAAATATGAAAATAATTTTAATGTAAAAAAAAATATATATATATATACTGTCATTATGATTCAAAATAAACAGATCATCTTCTATCGTTCATATCCAACTGCACTCAATTGATAAACTCTATATAATATTGTAATATTTTCATAGAAGATCCTGTCTGGGCCCCCAACGCAGTTTTGTAAAGACTATTTAGACTTTACAAATGTGATTCAATATCATGATAAATATCGATATCGAATGATATGAAAAAGAAAATCATGATAATATTTTTTGCCATATTGCCCAGCCCTACAGGATGTACAGTAGAATTATGTGCCAATGTAGGATCATTTTCTAACTTCAGCTTGTTGCTGTGTGTTGTATTGAAGAGATGGTAATTAAATCTGTTTCTTTCTTTACCAAGATTGTGATGATCTACTCTTTCTATTCTCCATGTAACCTTCCATTCATATGTACCTGCATTACCTCCAATGATGAGTTTACTTGTTTATTTTTAATGGCGATGTTTAATAAGCCGTGCTGAATGTGAGATCTGCGTGTCTGTTTACTATACACCACTAAGAAAGAGAGAACGCTCTCTGAACAGAGAATGGAGAGTAAAATGTGTTTATTATTTTGACAAGATGAAACAAGATGCTGTTTTGGTGCAAAGAAAGTTGAAGCATCATTTCCCCGGCATTTTCTTCTCTCTGCTGGTTGTGTAAAGTTTGTGGAGGCATGTCAAGGTGGCACGGAGGACTGTCCGTGTCAGCGCTTGATTTCATACATTCTGCCAGTGCGACAATGTGCGATAAAAATGATGGCAAAATGCAATAAATGGTAAAACCAATGAGTTTACGAAAATCTTAATTAATGATAATAATATGTAAAGCAACATAATGTAGCATTTTTGTATCACTAAAATAGCTGGAAGTGACTTATACCGGAAGTGGTCCACATTCAAGGTTGATAATGGCGGCACTCCAGTTTTGCTGAAAAATAAGGTGGATAGCAGGAGCCTTAAATTACTTGCTTAAAATCTAACCCTTACAAAAATAGAGTTCTGACAATCTTGCCGCAAATTTGCCACTCATTATTTTCACATGCAAATGAGCTTGTGATTCATATAAATGTTTGCCAGAAGTTTGCAGCTCTTCACCAATAGAAGTGAGCCTTTGACAATAATGAGGAGTTTGGCATTAAGCTCATTTGCATGTGAAAATAATGAGTGCTGAATTTGAAGCAAATTTGTGGCAAGTTTGCCAGAACTTTGTGTGAGGAAAATATGGTAATTTGTCATCAAATATTGGCACAAGAGCCTCATTTGCAGAAATAGCCAGTGAATTAAACTATAAACTAAATCTTAACAAATCTTTTTTGGGGAACAAATTCAAAAGATTTGAGTCAATGAGATGATTCAACATCCCCACCACTGTTTGACACAGCTGTATTTGGGAGGTATTCTGTAACATGAAAATTCAATAGAAAATAATCAAATAGATTTGATCAAACCAACATCACAAATGGACTTTGCAATATTTACAAATAAACACTGAATTCACTGGCTGCTACAATCAACATCATTTCAACACACATATAACTAAACACAAAATATCAAATTCATACAGTGTTCATATAGTTATAAACATCATGCAATTTATGTTTGATTAATTAAAATGGCTTAGCCAATGCCAAACCAGTGGACTCTTGACTTGATTAACTGCACAAGTGATGAACAAAACCACCAAACTAAAGGCCATTATTTGTTGTTGAACAATTTGACGCAATTTATACAGATAAACATAGAATGTACTCAAACAGCCACAATCCCAATTTCTGTGTCCATACAGTCATAAACAACATACAATGCATTGGCATTTGTTTGATGCAACAAAATGACCTCAACCAAATACCATAAACCAATACTGTAACATAATTTAGAGCAAATAACAAACAACACCACAAAATTAAAGGCCTTTTCTTGGTTTAGCCATTATAAAACAGCTGTATTTGGGAGGAATTCTATGTAATGTGACAATTTGATACCCATCAATCACATAGATTTTGTCAAGATTGAGAGCCTGCACTGTTCACAGATAAACACTGAATTTATTGGCTATGACACAGTCAACTTCATTCAACTCAGGTATCACTAAACATAACCTTTCCTCAACCAAAACACCAAATACGGTGTTCATAGAGCCAATCAAAAACAATACACATTTCAGCATCAGCATACGTTTGATGTAACAAAATGGCTTTTACTAAACCAACAGCACATCTGCTTCAGAAATCAACACAACCGTTTGTGGCTCACCAACAGCACATCTGCAAACACAATTGATCAGCACAGCACATCATTAACACAACCAAACAAGCCAAACAAACAACACTGTGCTCACGACAGCATCACCTTCACCTTTGTATATTCAAATAGCTTTTGCTAACCCACCTCGGCCGTTTGCTGGAAAACAACAAGCAGCCTGTGCTGGCACAGGTTTAGATAAAGCAGGACAGCCATTTCAAAGCATCAACACAGTGTTAAGCAAACTAGCACAGCCATTAGCACACCATTAATGTACTCTAAGCTGATCCTGGGATATGGATGAACAGTACAGAAGGAGCCAGCACAGCTTTTGATGTTAGCTAAACCACACAGCCGCGGTTGTGCACCAAAAAAATCTGTGCTTTAATTCATCAAGATGTTTAAATAGAAAAAAGGTGAAAAATAAATCCACTTGCCTTGATGTCAAATGAATCCACAGCACAGTCCTGTCCACCAATCAAACACACACAAGCACAGTACTCTCTGATCAAGCAGTAATCCTTTCTTTGTGCCAACGGTTAGCAGAGAAAAGTGTTCGATGTTTTGCTCAATCTGCAGAACAGCGCAAAAATGCAGAGACAGACGTGGAGATACAGACCGAATGAAAGCAGCAATGGAGCGAGAGAGCAAACGGAATGAAAGAGCAGCCGTGTGGCAGCTGAGCGCTGGCGGACAGTAGAGGATTTGAAGAATGAGGGAGTAGGGGAGGTGCAGAAGGACATCAGATGGGGGAGGGAGGATAGAAGGATAGGAGGAGGAGGGGGAGGGAGGCATGCTGAGAGGGATCAGGGATAACTTTGCTTAGCGGCTAGAGCAGCTGGGAGAACAGAACCAAAATTAAGAGAGAGAGAGAGAGAGAGTACGGACTGCCGTTTACGGTACGCCATAACAATGGCCATCTGTATGGGGGTTAACCTCTGGAGGAAGCAGCACCTGTTAGCTTGCTCCATGAGAACGGCTCTGACCAGCAGCAGTGCAGATGGGGGTGGGGAATGGAAGAATAATAGAGGCATCGCTCCCTCCAGCCACAGAGAAGAAACACAAAAAAGGAGGACAAAGGCATCCTGATGGTATAAACACTAAACACTAAACATTTTTGCTACACAAGACTCATGGGTGTTTGTGCTACATGCAAATCAATCGTGTCCATGCTGCATCAGTCAAACAAATCCCATCAAACTGCTTTTAAACTTTACCAAGACATGTAGACAGTGCACTTCTGCATTTTAGAGCATCATGGTCTCAAAACCAAGTGAGCTGCTAGTCTAAACGGCTTTTTTGGCATTATCTGCTGAAAAGACCAGCTTAAACAAGCAAAACTCCTCTAAAACATCAAACCAGGCCAGTTGACAACTGCCCCAAACCTCTAAAAAACATCAAACCAAACCAGCCTGACCAGCTGACAAGTGCCCAAAACTCCTCTAAAACCATCAAACTAGACCAACCTGACCAGCTAACAAGTACCCAAAAACCTTTCTAAAACCATCAAACTTGACCAGCTGACAAGTGCTCCAACCCCTTCTAAAACCACCAGAGGAGACCAGCCTGACAAATGCCCCAAACTCTTCAAAAAACATCAAACCAGACCAGACCAGCAAGCTGACAATGCCCACTAAAACCAGAAAACTTTAACCAGACCAGCCTGACCAGCTGACAAGTGATGCTGAAACCCCTCTTAAACCATCAAACCAGACCAGCTGACAACTGCCCAAACCTCTCAAAAACATCAAACCAGACCAGCCTAACCAGCTGACAAGTGCCCAAAACTCTTCAATAACCATCAGACCAGACCAGCCCAGCCAGCTGGCACATGCCCCAAAACCCACTAAATCCATAAAACTAGACCAGCTGACAAGTGCACCAAACCCCTATTAAAACATTATACTAGATCAGCCTGACCAGCTAACAATTGCCTAAAACATCTCTAAAACAATCAAACCAGATCAGTCTGACCAGCTGTCAGTTGCCCAAAACCTCTCTTAAACTAGCAAACCTGGCTAGCCTGAGCTGAGGTAGACCAGCAAACCACTTTGGGCTGGTTTAAGCTGTTTTTCTGCAATGATGGTCTAAAAACCTGGTACGCTGCTGACCTAGACAAAATTTCTAGACATATTGAAGGATGAATCTCTTTGGATTTACCACAATAACTTTACACACACAGAATGACACTTGTGTTTGTCTGCCACAGATGTATTGAATGTGCAGTGATGTGATGAATGTTAGCGGATCTCTGCCGCAAGCCCGTGGATGCATTGCAAGAGATGTGAAGAATGGGAGCTACTCTCTGGAGGCAATTTATTTGGACACTATCAGGTATGAAAAATGCATTATACCATTATACTTGCGATCGAGATAAATGAATTACATGTCAATAATAGTGAATCATTATGACTGCGCTCATACCAGCAGCGAACTTGTATGGGAGGTCACATGAATGGTGCACCAGACCACCTTTTCAAGTTGACTCTGTTTTGCAGTTGTGCACCTGAGTTTGAAAACAGCTTTCACACCATCCAAATGAACCGAACTTTGACGTCATTTAACCCAGGGGTGCACCAAAAGTACTAGTGTGAAAGCACCCTCAGGAATAATATGCACACACAAAATGTCCCAAAACTGCTATGTAAGTTAGGCACCTTAATATGTTTGGAGACACAGTCAGGAAGTTTGCATTTGAAGTCAGGCCACTGCATAAATGCCCCCCCGCCCCCTCCATCAATCTATTGTTCTTTATTCTTTACATATGCTAAACCACTGGACTCAATGACCCATCAGCGCTATGCACCAGCACCGTGAAGTGTGTGTTATTCCTCTGTGCAGTGATTCAGACATTGCTGCGTGCCTCCATCTTGTCCTCCATACTTATGCATCAAAAGCGAGAGCATCCATGCATGCTCTCCAGTTCACAAACCTGTGGCTCTTAAAGTACCAGTGCTCAGGAAATACTGGTGACATGCTTGAGTTTCTGCAAGGGTGCAAATGGCCTGCTGGAACTTCTTTAATATTTAAAGAGATGCAGGTCAGGCTACGGTCAGTTACTATCATGCAAATACAGTGAGATCAGTCAATAAATACAAATAAACAACCAGAACAATACAACAAACAGTTACTGATCTTGCAATTTATCCCTTAAGAACTAGTTCCTTTGCCAGATCCTGAATTCAAACCTCAGTTTATAATAAATATAAAAAACAAAAAACAAAACTAAGATTGGAATAACAATGCCATATTAGCAAGTAAAAAAGTCTATTGTGGAAAAAAGCTTACAAAAGTATTAAACTGAAATGTATCTTAATACTTAAAAGTAGGGATGTCCCGATACCACTTTTTCCACTTCCGATCCGATTCCGATATCGGAAATCTCAGGATTGGCCGATACCGATCCCGATCCGATACAGTGTTGTTTTTTTTACATAATCAGTTTATAATATCTTTACAGTATTGTGTGGAAATAATTGGGTGTACACTTTAATAGGCTATGTAAAGAAAAACAAACTGTTAACTACACATTATTTCAATATAAATGTATAGCTTAAGAAACACTTTATTATTAACTAGCATACTGGCACTCCCTGAGTTCTGATTACACGCACCTGCATATCATTCGTGGCTAATCAATGACTGCATAAATAAATACCCCGCTTTCGCACGTGCTCACACACACACACACACACTCTCTCTCTCTCTCTCTCTCTCTCTCTCTCTCTCTCTCTCTCTCTACACACACACACACACACACACACACACACACACACACACACACACACACACACTCACTTTCTCACTCTGTGCCTGTTCTCATCGATAGTATTTCTGAGACTCCAGAACTTTCTACTATGTCAATCATGTGTCTTCATTATTGCCTGCATGTATCATAAAATTGTTTTGAGTTATCTCTTTCATCATATCTATACACTGTCTGGATATTACTTGCTGTTTGCCACTCTGCTTAACTGAATTTACTCACAATATTTACATCACTGTTTCAAGCCTCTGCTCAATAAACCCTGCTACTGAGTTCATATCTCTGCCTCTCCGTGAGTCTCCCGTGACTAAACCCTCACCCTTTTTATTCACAGTTTAATTCGCTTCTTAATTAAATTCTGGTTAAATGCACCTCCAGTGCCTTTCTAAGTCCATATTATAAGTGAACCGAACTGCTGAGCATCTACATCTGAGATGTTCGTTTGTAGCGCACAAATATTGTGCACGGGCGAAGGCTATAAATAGCCGTGCGCGTGTGTGTAAAAGCACCATTCAGTACCGCGCTGAAGCTGCGCGTGCAAGAACATATATGTTTACTTATTAAAAACAGCCTATTGCAATTCACAGAGCTATCACGTGGCTTCAAGTGGCTTTGAATAAAATGCACTAGTCATATGAACCGCTTTAATGGTGTTTGAACAGTTCTTTTATGTCATTTTTTAAGCTTGACAGTAACGAACACGACTAACACAGAGTATCGGATTTGGGTCGGGCTCGTCGGACCGTTACCCGATCCGTCTAAAAACGTCAGTATCGATGCGATACCGATCTAGGTATCGGATCGGGACATCCATACTTAAAAGCATCTTAATATACCAACTGATACCTTACTTAGAATGAATTTATTTTTAATTTAGTTACTGAAATTATACTGCACTGACACCAAATCCGACTGTACAATAAATACGTTTCCTGTTGCAAAAGCAACATATTTGCCACATGCTCCTTTAAAGACAATCAGACTGAAGTAATAAGCTACAAGAGGCCTTGTGCTACAGTGATTACATTTTCATAAATGAATGTATTGATTTTCGATGGGATATTTAAGCAGCACGAGTAAGCAGTGAACTCTGTCTCTGCTCATGTAAATGCTGATCACATGACCATAGTGAAGTTAATTTCCAATATATCAGAGAATCATCATTCTCCTCAAACCCACGAGGGATTGGAGCAGTTCACCGGATTTACCATCACATGGCACCAGCGAAACCCATTCGGCAGTTCAGAACTGATCCACAGACATAAATATTTCATTAGAGGAGAAACAATTGTCAATCTTTCTGCCCTTTCTTGTGTGGAACACAAAAGGAGATGCTTTGCTCTTTTCCATACAATGAAAGTTAATGGAGACTGCATCTGTTGAGCTCCACAAATGATAAAAATATAGGCATCATAAGAGAAGTCAATACAACTTATGTGCTGTATTCCAAGTCTTCTGACATCAAATAATAACTTTCAAATCTTGCAGCTCTCAAATCTCATTGGCAGATTTTCAGTGAACAATGACTTCCTGTTCAGTCTGTTCCTTAAGCTATTGTTTGACTTCACAAGACTTGGAATATAGTCATTTGGACAACTTTATCATTTTTTAAAGGTCATTTTTGAACCTTGTCAGACGTGGTACCTAGGGATGCCATACAATATCGATATATCGATTATTGATTGGCACACTATTTTATCGATACATTTTTGAGGCATCAATATATTAACATCAGGCAACATTTAAATTAGAAGCCTAATTTGTGTGCTTTCAATTACCTGCCAGTTGCATTCCTTTCAGTGTAGTCTGACGTAATAGCTTTGGGAGACCACAAGGGTGCGACATACTGAAACCAGTCACGACATGGATGAGGCACAGATATCACACACACATTACAAGCTCATGGCAGTCCAAAGATACAAAGTTTTTTTTCTTCTTGATGGGTTTGCAGGTTAGTGTATGAAACTGGTAACTATGCAAACTGAACGAATAGAAATGGCGATGTTTATTTGGGGCTGTGCAATAAGGTGAAAAAAATGTAATCTCGATCTTGATTCACAATTCGATTTTTAAACTTTTAAATGTACTCAACTCAAAAGTAACTCTGACATGATTAAAATTATTTTTTAATTTGAATGCAAGGCAACCTGGTTAGAGAAATTAAAATTCATTTCATTATAGGCATGCAAGAAACACAGGCGCCACACAGGAAATTGTCAACATAAAGTAAATAAATAAACTACCGTAATTTCCGGACTATAAGCCGCAACTTTTTTCCCACGCCTTGAACCTCGCGGCTTATACAATGATGCGGCTAATATATGGATTTTTCCCGCTTTCAAATTTTATTAAAAAAAAATAATAAAAAAAAAAAACATTCTGTGACGTGCTCAGTTTTTTGGCGTGAAGCTTTCATTAGACCAATGAAATTGCCGAACGGGTTAAGGTCAAAACAACTTTTTTGTTTACAGTTTAGATTAAATCGAAGGCTCAAACTTCCCATCATTCTGATTAGGCCTACGGTAGTAATTTTGTCACCCTCACCATGGCAAAGACATGGAGAAACGCATATGATGCTGCTTTGAAGTTGAAGGAAAAGGAAATAGAGCTGCTGCACGGGAGCTTGGTCTTAATGAGTCGATGATAAGACGTTGGAAACAGCAGCGTGAGGAATTGACTCAGTGCAAAAAGACAACTAAATCTGAGGCTATACTCCGACACCGAAGGAGATGACTTCAGTGGTTTCAGTGCACAGGAGGAGGAAGATAGTGACCAATGACTTTCTTGGTAGGCTACTGTTTACTGCAAATGTTTTATTACAAGCCGTGTGCGGCAGCGGGGGCGTGGTCAAGCGCCCGTCCGGGAGAGAAAAGCTGTAAGGGCGCTTACAACTGCGCTAAATTATGTCTAACACCGGTGTGTAATTTCAAGTGCCCTGCTTCACGTGTCCTTCTTGGGAAAACTGTCACACGGGCACCAGTGTGACAGTTTTCAGCAGGGCACTTGACGTTCCAGGTAAGGCTTTTAATGGCCACAGCAAGTTTTACAATCAATTTTATAAAGTTTCTCAATTCTTCTATGCGCCAACACTAGACTGACGTGTGTCACTCTCTCAGCTCTGTGGCTGCTGCCTTTTTATGCCGCTCTCCCCATGCTTACAGAAATTAGACACCGGTGTTAGACATAATTTAGCTCAGGTGTAAGCGCCTTTACCGCTTTTCTCTCCGGACGGGCGCTTGACCACGCCCGCTGCCACACCGTGTTTCGTTAAAGCCTGAGTAAAGTTCATTTGTTTCAATGTACCGGTAGGCACCTGCGCTTATAGACAGGTGCGGCTTATTTATGTTCAAAATAATATTTTATTTAAAAATCAGTGGGTGCGGCTTATATTCAGGTGTGCTCAATAGTCCGGAAATTACGGTAATAAAAAAACTAATAAACCTAGATGTTGAGAAATAATAGTAGTATATAATAAGAAAACTGCAAAATACTTCTTAGCAAATGTAGGTATTCATTTTGATATAAAACTAGTATATCAAGAAAGATCAATATCACAAGGGATCGAATGTCCGTTTGAAGCATGAGAGTGATCTGCTCTGACTGCGTGAGAGGTTTAATGATATTGCCATATTCATCTACTATTTAACGATGAATATTATGTATAATAAAGCTATGGGGGAATATACATAATCCTTATCTCAAATGTCATGACTGATTTGATTTCAGCAGTAAATTATTATTTAACTGGATATGCATGCACTTCAATGAAATATGTATTATTGAAAATAATATTTAAAAGTAACAACAGACAATATCATTTTAGAAAAATACCATTTTAATTTATTTAATATTTTAAATGTATGTAATCAGTGACAGAGTGTAGGCAGCATTTGTATCAAACATAATTCTGTATTTTGAGTAAGCAGAATTATTAGCTAATATTTCCATTTGGTGCCACCATTGCCCTGCTCTGTTCTGATTTCACTCCCAGTACATCTCTGATAGATCATTTAGCACTTGTAAGAACGGTACTTTTAGTCAAATATGAAAGGAAATCAACGCTTTTTCATATGTCTTTAAAGAATTGTAAGTGCAGGATCGTGAACCGACCCAAATCGTGAAATGAGTGAATCATTAAACCGCTAATAATTAGTGATGTATCTGAATCATCATAGGAAAAGAAGGAGAGATGGATGTATGATTCTCTAATTTTTAGCTTATCCATATTTTTTATAACTAATGCTTTATTATGGGTGTTCAATCACACTGCACAATCATACTGGAAATATTAGTGCTGTCTTTTCTATCAGTCTCCATGTTGTTAACCTGTTAAGTTCATTTGGAGACACACACATGTGCAGCTGATCAGATTAGAGGCGGCATCAAGCCAAGTGCTATAAACGTTTGTTCACTTCCTCATTCAGCATTTGGTGAACTTTCAATGTATCTAGATTTAGCATTTGCTAATATTTTTAGGCAAAACCTTAATTCCTCATTTAAAAAATATATATAATGTTTTGGTCAAAACATACATTCGAATTGATAAAAAAAACAAAAACTCCCTTCCCTATTTTTATAACGCAATTTCCCTGTATGTAGCATTAATTAGGTCTTTCATTCAAACTGTCAAACCACACACACACACACAAAAAACATACTTGTAACTAAAAATACATATTGTATGCTCTATGAAAGATACTTTATACACAATATATTATCCACTGATGGCTAGAGTAAATAATCCTAAAAATGTCCTTTGATAATTATTTGGGTCAGATTAATTAAAATGTATGCGAGTTGAGCTGCGTGGCGCTGCACAATTTTAACATCAGTGTGTGCATATATACCTTCATAGAAGATAATTGTTTTGAATTTTAGAACACGCCATGTTGTCCGTCAGATGTGTCGTGTGCAGATTAACCCTTAAATTAACCCTGTCACTCACACTTTACCAAAGGTGAAAATCTTCTGATTATCAATATGTGAAAACGGCATCGATCCCATGCCTAGAGGTCACTACCAACTGTTGTTGAAAGGAAAAGAGATGCGTGCAGGTTCTCTTTTTGAGTTCCAAAGAAGAAAGAACGTCAAATGGGTTTGGAACGACAGTAAATTTGAGTATGGTGTATGGTCACTTACATGGCACAGCATAGTAGTACAGGTTATCTCTGATGGTCTCCTGCAGCTGGTGATCAGCTGTGCTCTTTTGAAAGCGCAGACTCAAGAAATATCTCAGATCTGTCCTCAGCCTGCCACCTAAACAAACACACACACAAATCAATTCTTCAATCAATGGCCCACATCAATTAGCATCAGATTATCCACTGACGTTTGTCTGTACACTGTTGACTAGATTAAAACTGTGCACTCATTCATCAGTTGATTAATAGAGTTGAGACACATTCGCAGTAGAAAATGTACAGTATGATAATAGTCTGATTAGAATCTGACCTTAAGGTCAAAATCAATAGCAATGTTTCCTTCAGTGTTTTTTTAATGTGCCTTTTTGGATATCGTATAAAATATTACATAAAAACACCTGGATGGAAACACCAATATGTGAATAAATCTCCAAAATGCACATAAAAACATTATACTCTCTTTGACATGGATACATTTTTTATTCGATAAGAAGAAATGTGCATAAACTATAATGGAAACACATTTACAGAATAAACTCCTACTGAATTTGTTAGGAATAAATGTTGCGGATCAAAAATGTCACATGACTGAAAAACTCGTTCATTCCTGGACTAACCAGCGGACCAATCATCACATATGAAATGTTGCTCTGGTCATCCTGAAATAACATTTTCTAGAAAATCCAAAGCCTACAAAGAGTTTGCAGAGCAAATAAGTCGAAAAACAAACTTGAACTGTAGGGAAGAGAAGGTTTATTGACACTTTTGAAAAATATCTTATAGAGCCGCACGGTATAGTCATAAGGATGGATGAACGCACATACTGTATATAGTGCTCCAAGAAGTATGGATGTGCTGTCACTCCCAAACATGAGACAAAGTTCTTTACAGTGTTTTGTCTGCTTGCTAAACCACCACTATTTTATTAATAAAACACTCACAGTGGCTACAATTTATCCTGAGGTGACATTTTCATCCTTTTGAACACCCTTGGAAGGAAACAAAGCTTTATTCACACATTGTTTTTGCGATAATATTTTAATATAAATAGCGAAGCTATTTTCTAAACTACATTTCTTAGTAGCGAGGTGGTAGCTTCGCTAATTTTAAATCAAGTAGCTTTTCAGTAGCAAAGCTATATTTTTGACTATTGAAAACTACACTGCTACACGTTCTCACATGCCAACATTCTCAAAGAATATTTCAAAATAAAAACGGAAAATAAAGATAGCGGAATCAATGGAAACCAAACCTGCAAATGTGTCATATCGTTCGCCAGTGATGAAGAAGGTTTTTATTAAGTTCAACACGTGCAGCTTGCAAATGAATTCTGCAGGTAAAGACATTTTACCACCAAAAGAATATCAAAACATTTATTAACCTACATGAAAACACATAAGAAGTTTTTGGACATGTACCATTACCTGGCGGCACCATGTTAATACAGTACATTTGTATATGAATATGGAAATCATACTGTAAAGGATCTACTCTTTGGGTTGCTGTTACCCTCCAGACCAGCAGGGGGGGGGGGCTTTCCTTTAGCCTTCCATGCCATGCTCCTTCCAGACCTGCAGATGGCACTTATACCTTGAGCTCTGTTCTCTCCACTCCTGCAGATGGCACCAACGCCCCTAACCCTGTTCAACTCTCTGCTCGTTAACCCTCATTCCCTTCACCTGTGTCTAGGCCTTTATAAGTCTGTTTGTTCCCTGCCTTTGTGTTCAGTCTTGAGCCTATGTACCCTGTGCCTCCAGTGACCAGTTCTCTAGCTAAGTGTTTTCCTAATTATACCCGTTTGACTATTGTGTCTATTTTTGTTTCTCTGTGTTGTGGAAGCTCGGCTTTCCTTGTTTATTTGTACTTTGCTTTATTTTTCAGTAAAGAGTTAGTTCAGTGGTAAAACACCTAACAATTGAGCACTGCAGACCATGGTATTATCATCTGATACTATCAGAAATTGCATTGTTATTGCCCAGATGTGCTTAAACACACAAGGAATTTGCCTTATCAAAAGCTTCTAGTACATTCAGAAATACAACTGTTAGACACAGTATTACAGGATAAGATGAACAGTAAGTATACTCTATGCAGGGTTGGGGAATACATGTAATGGGATTACGAATTTAAAATACAAAATAAATATTTAGGTTTTCAGAGAACGTATTTTTAACATGTGTATTTTGTCTTACTGTACTGACAGAGTTTTTACAGTCAAAACAAGTGAAAAAATCTACCAGTGCTGAAGAAGTAATCCAAAGAATTTACAATACATTACTGACCTTGAGCAATCTAATGGAATACATTACAAATGACATTTTACAGCATGTAATCTGTAGTGGAATACATTTTCAAAAGTAATCCTCCAAACCCTGACTGTATGTACGCAGATTTTTTTATACAAAACTTTGCAAATGAAATTGTTTAAATCGGTATGGATTTGTAGAGGTAGTAGTCTAAATCTGAAAAATAAAATGTAAAAATAGTGATTTTACATGTTGAAGATTTTTTATATTGCACCATACTTGTATACTGTATTGAAATAAACTGCAATACACTGTACCATGGCTTTGATTAAGTCTTTTAGATGCTTTTACTATGACAGTATGCGCCATACATTTGCAGATAAAAATATATACTAGCTTAAATGTAGCAAGCTACATTTGGCATGTAGCTTGTAGTGTAACTTGCTACTTTCTCTGAAGTGTAGCTTTTAGCTTATTCATTTTATTAACTGATAATGTTATAAAAGGTTTTTTGGCACCAAAACCGTAACAATTTAGTAATATATGATAAATTTTCCCGTTGTCTATGGCCCTCTGTCTGAAATGCTCGGTTTTGGCATAAGCGCCTGTTAAAACTTCAACATACACTCACCTAAAGGATTATTAGGAACACCATACTAATACTGTGTTTGACCCCCTTTCGCCTTCAGAACTGCCTTAATTCTACGTGGCATTGATTCAACAAGGTGCTGAAAGCATTCTTTAGAAATGTTTGCCCATATTGATAGGATAGCATCTTGCAGTTGATGGAGATTTGTGGGATGCACATCCAGGGCACGAAGCTCCCGTTCCACCACATCCCAAAGATGCTCTATTGGGTTGAGATCTGGTGAGTGTGGGGGCCATTTTAGTACAGTGAACTCATTGTCATGTTCAAGAAATCAATTTGAAATGATTCGAGCTTTGTGACATGGTGCATTATCCTGCTGGAAGTAGCCATCAGAGGATGGGTACATGGTGGCCATAAAGGGATGGACATGGTCAGAAACAATGCTCAGGTAGGCCGTGGCATTTAAACGATGCCCAATTGGCACTAAGGGGCCTAAAGTGTGCCAAGAAAACATCCCCCACACCATTACACCACCACCACCAGCCTGCACAGTGGTAACAAGGCATGATGGATCCATGTTCTCATTCTGTTTACGCCAAATTCTGACTCTACCATCTGAATGTCTCAACAGAAATCGAGACTCATCAGACCAGGCAACATTTTTCCAGTCTTCAACTGTCCAATTTTGGTGAGCTCTTGCAAATTGTAGCCTCTTTTTCCTATTTGTAGTGGAGATGAGTGGTACCCGGTGGGCTCTTCTGCTGTTGTAGCCCATCCGCCTCAAGGTTGTGCGTGTTGTGGCTTCACAAATGCTTTGCTGCATACCTCGGTTGTAACGAGTGGTTATTTCAGGCAAAGTTGCTCTTCTATCAGCTTGAATCAGTCGGCCCATTCTCCTCTGACCTCTAGCATCAACAAGGCATTTTCGCCCACAGGACTGCCGGATACTGGATGTTTTTCCCTTTTCACACCATTCTTTGTAAACCCTAGAAATGGTTGTGCGTGAAAATCCCAGTAACTGAGCAGATTGTGAAATACTCAAACCGGCCCGTCTGGCACCAACAACCATGCCATGCTCAAAATTGCTTAAATCATCTTTCTTTCCCATTCTGACATTCAGTTTGGAGTTCAGGAGATTGTCTTGACCAGGACCACACCCCAAAATGCATTGAAGCAACTGCCATGTGATTGGTTGATTAGATAATTGCATTAATGAGAAATTGAACAGGTGTTCCTAATAATCCTTTAGGTGAGTGTAAACAGCCACTGTTATGATTGGCTAACATAATGCAGCCCCTCAAATTCAGCAAACTCAATCTGAAGAGAATGAACAAGCCCCTTGTGACAGACCTCTGTCTTTCTTGGGAAGGAGGAAGAGGGAGCCGGGTGAACCATCCAACGTATGTCACTTTATTTTGCACAACACTTTTCAGTGTACATACATATATACACAAAGACTTTCTTTTCAGCAGTCTAGCTAAGACATGCTAGCAACTGCCTAGCAACACCCAAGTTACCATCCAGAACACCTTAGGAACCACATAGCAATGCCCTAGCAACCACCCAGAACACAACCTTTCAAACTTTCTGACTGGCTTTCTCAAGCCAACATAAAGTTTGTCAACAAACTTTTCAATATAGTTTACATGTTGTATTGTTCACTACAGCATCGCACAGATTTGGGAATGTAGCTTTCACAGAAGCCTGTCTGCAACCGTGTGCTTTTCTTAGATTGTTCCCTTTTAGTTATTCTGCATTAATGTTTTAGGTTATTTGCTTCCTACATGTTCCATTCCTTATGTTTTGGTGGAGTTTAATGTTGAAACAGTACTAATTAATATCCAGTGGGGCCAAAAGTCTGATTAAACTTAAATATCTGGGATTCAAATTCTACTTAAAGCCTGGATATAAACAAAGTTTTATATATAAAAAAAAAATTTCTGACAAGAAATATTTAAGATTCTGCACTATTTCTTGGTCACTAATCAAAAAAGCGTATTTATCACATTGCCTAAGGTGACTGTTTAAAAAAAATATATATATCTTAGATTATCTTAGAAGTCCTATGTAGGGAAGGCCAATATTGCCAAACTATTACTTTTTTTTTTGTGATTTCTGGGGATAATTACATTCATAACAAATGAATACTGTGATTGAGTGCTCTTTGAAATAGATCCAAAGTCATGAGTAAAAACCTTTAGCATTACTATTTTTATGTGAGGATGGATCCTCTGCAACATCAGTATTGGAAGTATCGCTACTTCATGATTGGTTCGCCCATCCCTAGTCCACTGCACTTTTAATACATAAGGTACGCTACATACTGCATTGGTGATAATTTGTTTAAGTATGAATTAAGCCAGTATTAGGACATTCCATAATGTCATAAAATTAGGTCTTCATGAATGTACCAGTTTTTGTGGCTTTTGGCACTTGTTTTTGTTTGACTGTTAACATGAAGTTGTCTCATGTTTGTTTTTAAGGCTGTGTGTGTGCGTGCGTGCGTGCGTGCGCGCGGGCTAATGACAGTCAGGTAGGTGCTGCATAGCAACCACTGGTGCAGAGAGTAGAGTCATGTCCCACTGGACCCTCAGAGACACAACAAGAGAGGAAAATCTGTGCTACAATCTTTGCACTGAAAATCAGAGCAGGGCTCCAGACTGTGACTAATATGGTCGCAAATGTGACCAAAAATATTAATTGTGACAATAATTTAAAATATAGTCCCCACTGGGGACAGTCGAGTTGTGTGCGTTCATATGCGGGATCGTCAGATCTCATCTTGTGTGTTATTAAATACATCTTTAGAGCACGCACCACCAATGTGTCTTGCACCCCTTTTCACCTGTTCTGTTATGATGAGCTCGCTGTGGCAGTGGGGATCGAACCAATAACCTTCTGCTTATCAGTTTAGTGCTTTAGCCCACTATGCCACCACCATATATTAGGGGTGTAAATCTTATATCAATTATCTTGGCCTGCGATCCGATATTTGCCGATACTTCAAAAGTCTGCCGCGATATGATTTCGATTTGATTAGATTCAGGGCCCTCCGATTGATATTCTGATATTATGTGCCTATTTTACACAATCAATTAAGATAATATTGCCTTCAAATGCAACCAAAATATAATTTGAATATTTTATTGAGCTCTCTGAAAAGTGCAAATTTAGTACCCACATTGGGACATCCACAACAAAATACCGTACTTCAGATGTTGAAAAACATTATATAGATAATAATATAAAAAATAACATCACACACTAGTGATCATCAATCGTTTGATTACAGCTTATTTTTCAGTTTAATCTAATTCAAAATACATACCCATGACTTCAAACTATCTGTGCTATCCGCGGTTTTCTTGGCTACAACTTCCACAAATAATGAAATATGTTACAGTTAACTGGGTTAATGTTATTAGGCTGTTGATGTGTTAAGTCTTATAACTGATGCTGGAGCTGAGCAGGTGTTTCTCTTTCCCTCGTTAGTGCTGTTAAGAATGTTGCCACTGTCAAGACGTTTCACATGATGGATAAACTGCTCCATAATACTTTAAAATAACAAGTTCTCATGTAAAATTCAAATGGGTCACATGTGCAACGTGTAACTGAAGGAAGCCCAAATTAATCGTGCATATGATCCACTCTGCATTTGTCACAAGAGCTCGTATTTTAAGGAGTGCCCAGATGAAGTGCTCGCACGGTTCCGGTCACTGGAGCTTGGGTTTTGCGGAAGCCCAGTTGACACGTGCGCACACTACACGGATAGCAGAGCGCAATTTGGCTTCACAGACCCTGCACACATCCTTGTCCCACATGAAAAATGTATTTAGCTCATAAAGTGAAAGTAATGTAATTATGTTGCTTCATTGCCTGACGGAAATGCGTACAGACGTGGCTGACATGAGAGTATTAAAATAAAGTTGCATCTTAAAAAATGTCTACATCGATATTTACACGTTGTATCGATAACATTGGATCATTGGTTATTGGATCGATGAATCATTACACCCCTTATATATGAGAGCCAGCTTTTGACACTTAATACAATTAAGGGACTCATACACAACTATTACACAAGGTGCAAAGATTCATGGCTGCTCAAGAAGACAACACACTACAATATGCATAATATACTTCATGTAAATATCTGCTTATGTAGAGTCTGAAGGCCTGTACTAAATACAAAAAATGTTTTATCTCTGTAGCCCTCCTGATCACGCTCGCTTACATCAAGAAGGTTGGGGACCTGCAAGCGTTCTCTGCCAGCGACACTTGCCTGGAATTCGGTCTGGCTGATGCTCACGTCATCCTAAGACCGCGACTGGGCTACGTGCCCATGGTTCCTACAACCCCCTTCAGGGACCAGGTCATGAACCTGCAAGTGCTGCCCCTGGAGGATGCAGACCCAGCCTCTTCATTGCTGTGTCCAGTACGTGCTTTGGTAATCTACATGGACCACACGCAGGGCTTTAGATGCTCTGAGAAGCACTTTGTCTGCTTTGGTGGACGGCAGAAATGGAACGCCGTCTCCAAACAGAGGTTAGCTCATTGGGTTGTTGACGCCATTTCCCTAGCCTATCACACACAGGCCGTGCCCCCCCTTGTGGGTTCGAGCACACTCTACGAGAAGTGTGGCATCCTCCTTAGCAGACATCTGCAGAGTGGCGGGCTGGGCAACACCCAACACATTTGCTAGGTTCTACTACATCAGGGTTGAGTCAGTCTCGTCCAGTGTTTTGTCAGATCTGAGCCAGTAGAACTCGGTAATACGGAACAGGCTGTCTGACTCCTCCCAGAACTCAACCAGGGCACACGACAATGCTGGGGAATGGGAGGTCCGTGGGGATTCACCTAGCAGTTACATCCAGTCTCCAAATCACCCCCAGTGCTTAATGTCGCAGTCTTGTGCCCGTGCACAGAACAACTGGGGCGTGGAACGGCTGGAGTGGCTTTCCCTCTGAGGAAAGAAAGCCACGATCGCAACGTGGCCATGGTCGAACCCATGGGCATTCTCCGCACTTATCTGTGTGAAAGAGGGAGAAACCGCAGTGATGCGCCGTGAAATCCAACAGCCGCGGAGATCACTTGCTTTCTACAGAGGTGAATGGATTGGCAGTGGAATACATCAACCCCACTCGGCTCCAAATAAAAAATCTGAATGAGTGGTTGCGAGCCAGCTCCTTGCCATTTCCCATGGGCCTTTTTTCAAAGATCAGAGGTGTTTGGGGCTCCCAAGGGCGACCCCTAGCGTCACTACATCAACACAACGTTGAGTGAGTGACAGATAGGGAACATTAATTTTGTGTGGAAAAAAAGGATATACTGTAACATATACGGATATGAAGTAACAAAAGTTACAAATTTTCAGATTAAATTTGAATGTTTTGTTTTGGCTTTTGTAAAATAATAAATAAAAGATTGTTTAATTTAGTAAACAACATGTCTTTATAATATCATGCTTAATATCAAATCAAATCACTTTGTCACACTACCATGTACACAAGTGCAACATTAGGTGAAAGTGTTGTGTACAGTTCCGAGCAACAATACAATAAAAAACATATTTACACAACACAATTTTCATATCAAATGTACAAATACTTACACAACACAATAATAATATACAATGTACAGTAAACAATACACACAATATAGAATACACATACAATAAAAAATACATAAATAAAGGGTATATAACAAATATATACAGTATACAGTAGTTGTATTGTGGAGAATATAATTATGACAGTCCAGTGTGAGATATAAGATTAATAAAGTGCAGTGCTGATGTATATTGATCGTGAGAGATCAAGTGTTCAAAAGTCTGATTGCTTGGGGGAAGAAGCTGTCTTGTCTGCTGGTATGGGTCCTGATGCTGCGATACTGCCTGCCTGATGGTAGCAGTGAGAGCAGCCCATGACTCTGGCGGCTGGAGTCTCTGATGATCCTCCAAGCTTTTTTCACACACCACCTGTTATATATGTCCTGGAGGGAGGGAAGCTCACCTATGCTCTGGCAGTTCGCACCACCCTTTGCAGGGCTTTGCGGTTGTGGGCAGTGCTATTACCATACCACGCGGTGATGCAGCCAGTCAGGATGCTCTCTACAAAACTGGTGTAGAACCGTGTGAGGATGTGGTGGTTCATTCCAAACTTCCTCAGCCATCTCAGGAAGAAGAGGCGCTGGTGAGCCTTCTTCACAACGGCCTCAGTGTGGACGGACCATATGAGTTCCTCAGTAATGTGGACACTGAGGAACTTGAAGCTGCTGACTCTCTCCACCGGTGCTCCATTAATTGTGATGGGGCTGTGTTCTCTGTCTTTCTTCCTGAAGTCCACTACAAGCTCCTTGGTTTTACTGATGTTGAGGGAGAGGTTGTGGTCCTGACACCAGTGTGTCAGAGTGTGCACCTCCTCTCTGTAGGCTGTTTCATCATTGTCAGTGATCAGACCTACCACCGTCGTATCGTCAGCAAACTTAATGATGGCATTGGAGCTACGTGTTGCCACACAGTCATGTGTGTACAGGGAATACAGGAGTGGGCTGAAAACACAGCCCTGTGGGGCTCCAGTGTTGAGGGTCAGTGAGGAGATGTTGCTGCCCATTCTAACCACCTGACGTCTGCCTGACAGGAAGTCCAGGATCCAGCTGCACAGTGAGCTGTTTAAGCCCAGAGCCCGGAGTTTCACATCAAGCTTAGAGGGCACTTTGGTGTTGAATGCTAAGCTGTAGTCTACAAACAGCATTCTCACATATCTGTTCCTTTTTTCCAGGTGGGAGAGAGCAGTGTGTATTGTAGATGCAATGGCATCATCAGTGGAGCGGTTGTTGCGGTAGGCAAACTGCAATGGGTCCAGAGAGGAGGGCAGCATAGAGCAGATGTGATCTCTGATTAGCCTCTCAAAACATTTGCTGATGTTGGGGGTCAGAGCAACAGGACGCCAGTCATTTAAACAAGTGATTTTTGATTGCTTTTGTACAGGCACAATGGTGGACGTTTTGAAGCATGTGGGAACTATAGACAAGGAGAGGGACAGGTTGAAAATGTCCGTAAAAACACCAGCCAGTTGGTTCGCGCATGCTCTGATGACGCGGTCCGGAATGCTGTCTGGACCCGTGGATTTACGGATGTTCACCTGTCAGAAGGATCGAGTTACATCAGCAACAGAGACGGAGAGTGAACCATCCTCTGTAGCATCGGCCGCGAGTACTCTCTCTGAGAGGGCGGTGTTATTGTCATCGAAACGAGCATAAAATGTATTAAGTTAATCCGGGAGAGAGGCAGCGGTGTTCAAGGCGGAGTTTTTATTCGCTTTGTAGTCAGTGATGTTAATTCCCTGCCACATACTTCTAGAGTCAGTGGTGTTGAACTGTCCTTATATTTTGTGCCTGTACTTGCATTTGGCTGCTCTGATAGTGTTACGGAGGGCATAAAGTGCCAAGCGAACATCGCAGTTAACCCATGGTTTCTGGTTGGGGTAGATCCGTATTGTTTTGGTCAGAACAACGTCCTCTATGCACTTCCTGATGAAAAACGTTACGCTATCAGCGTAAACCTAGATGTCATCAGAGGCAGACCGGAACATCTCCCAGTCTGTGTGATCAAAACAGTCTTGTAGCATAGAGTCTGATTGGTCCGACCAGCACTGGATCGTTCTGAGGGTGGGTGCTTCCTGTTTCAATTTCTGCCTATAAGCGGGCAGAAGCAGAACGGAAGAGTGGTCTGATTTGCCAAAAGGTGGGCAGGGGAGGGATTTTTAGCCATCCCGGAAAGGAGAATAGCAATGGTCCAAAACCCGGTCCCCTCGTGTGTTGAAGCTGATGTGTTAAAATCGGCTTTGTTAAAGTCCCCGGTAACAATGAACGTGGCCTCAGGGTGCGTGGTTTCCTGCTCACTTATGCTCCCATACAGTTCCTTGAGTGCTCGGTCTGTGTCGGCTTGTGGGGGGATGTACACAGCTGTGATAATAACCACTGTGAATTCCCTCGGTAGCCAGAATGGCCGACACAGAAACATGAGATATTCCAGATCAGGAGAGCAGAAAGACTTGATAAGATGTACATTCCTCTGATCACACCATGATTTGTTGATCATAAAACATACGCTTTTACCTGAGAGGTCTTTCGCTCTGTCTGCTCGGTGCACGGAGAACCCCGCAGTTTGATGGCCGAGTCTGGCATCTCCGACGACATCCAGGTTTCTGTTAGGCAGATAACGCAGCAGTCCCTCGTCTCTTGTTGGAAAGAGATCCGCGCTCTCAACACTAGTATTCTGGGTAGCGGAGGTCGATTTGCGCGACGTCTTACTCTGATGAGAACACCGGCTCTTTTTCCCCATTTCCTTCTGTGTTTCCGTGGCCGGGCAGCCCAGACAAAGGGCTCCACTCACGTATTTGTAAACAGCGGGTCGGCAATGAGGAATTTGAAGTCCGGTTTTCAGTGTGTAATTGCAGAACCAATGTCCAAAAGCGTTTTGTCTGTCATATACAATAAGGCTGACAACATCAAGACAAAAAAAAACTAAAAACTGTAAACAAAACAAACAATAAACTGCAGTGTTGTGTCGGAGCTCGCAACGCAGCAGCCATACTCGGCGCCATCTTGAGTCCAATTCCCCCATCTTGAGTCCAATAGTTTACACATACAGTATAAATGGGTCTGTATGAAAATATACAGATGGCTTTATATGCCTTACATCTATTTTGAAACCCCCTGATTTAGTGGATTCCTATCCAAAGTGACTAAAAGACACTTAGAGAGAGCTTTGCTCAAGCCATAATGAAGCGAGGGGAACTATTAGTAATGGAGGTTTGGGCTCATCTTTTGAAGTAACAATGGCAGATCCATAATCTGTGGCGTAAGAAAGAAGTTCCACACATGACTAGGGTTGTGCCGATGGACGATATCATCATCCATCGTGATGGCTGACCAACATCACGATGTAGAGCCACCATCGCGATGCCACACCCCCTTTTGCGAGTCTTGCTAGTGTGACTCACTAATCCTAGTCTCTTCTATAGTTAACCTAAAAACTTTGCAGGGATTGCTCTGTACATTAAATTGAGAATATAACTAATGTATATATGCTATTTTAAATACTGTAGTATATGCCAGAGACGTGACGTGTTAGTCTGTGAAAATACCGTGACAGGCAGGCTACACAAATATTGATCTTGACATTGTTAGCTTCTTGTCTTTTTTTTACATGTCTTACACTGTACATTTAGATTAAAATATTTTATGTTGTAGGCTACAAGAAAATAGCCTTTATTAATTAATTATTAGTAGTTGTAGTGTCTCAGAAAATCTTGCTCATTGTCACATAGCTCTTGTATACACTGAAGCGGCAGTTTAAGATAAACCCAGACCAGCGAACGTCAAATAACTTTTGTTTTTTTTTTAAAGAAAAATTTCCTTGGCCATAAATCCATAATGTCAAATCAAATGAAAGAAACAAGGTGAATATGAATAACACACATTTATTAAAACATAGAAGAACAACAAATAAAGAACAAGAAAACGGGAACAACACTCAGACCGAAACTCGGCATTAACATTTTACTTATAATTAGCAGCACAATTAACTTCAGCACAGGCTACAAAATAAATTATGTTATTGAAATATTGTAAAGTGGTCATATGAACTACACAAATGAACATTTAAAAAATAATATGCAAAATCGAATAGCTCCGCAACGGATGGCGAAAAATGCGTAAAGAAGTCTAATATCTTTCATACATATTCACTTTATCTGGTTTTAATAAGCTGTGCTGAAGACCCGCTCTGATGGAGTACTGGTAGCACATATGCACAGATATTTCCGTGCTAATTTTGCCATGAACGGAAACCTTTTGTCGTTCGTTTTCCACCAAGTCAGCGGGTCCTCTTCCCCATCAATGGCCATTTCCTGCAGGTACTGCCTCGACCTTTTGCTCATCAGTGAGTAAAATAACGAAATTACAGTTTTTAAGTGGAAAGTATTTATGTAAAGAGATATATTAAAATAAAAAGTGCACAACTCTTCTTAAGTGAAAGCTAAAAAAAAAAATGCTTCATGTGTCGTGCAACCTTCTGATAAAGCGCCGACGTGTCATTAGTTGGGTTAGTAAAATAACGAAATTATAATTTTAGAAATCAAAACCGACGATATCATCGTCCATCACGATGTTTTACTGTCAACTTCGTCAACTGCCAATTTAGGGGACATCGCCCAACCCTACACGACAATCCTGGACAATCCATAGTTTTACCCTACTTATTTATTCACTTGTTCATTGAACTGCTGTATAAAAGCGATACTACACTCGCAATTGTGCTGTATCTATCAACACTGCTTTGATTACCTGTTGCAGAATCACAGCCATGCAGACAGATGGCATATAGCACTTCTGCTTGTGTGATATTGTACACACAACACATTGTAGATGATTGTAAGAGTGCATGTTTTTTCCTTAATGTGTTTGAGGGAGCAGTTGGGAGGACGGACATTTCAAAATAAGAGTCCCTGGTGTATTTTGGTCTTTGTTTATGGTTAAAAGGCCTGCATGTGCACCAAATCGTTTTTGGTTTTTTTTCTTATTTTTTTTCAGGTCGTTATTGGGATTTCGGTTGAACAATAAACTGCTTCTGGGATTTAATTTAATTTGGACTCCTCTAGACTATGTCTGTGTCTGTCACAGTAATACAGGAAATACAAAGAAAATGTTCTTATAAAGAAAACACATTCAATAAATAAATTTTTAAACCATCTGCAGATTAGTCGGTTAATGGCTTTTTCCATGATCTTAGTTATTAATATCAGCAAAATCCAATGTTGGTCAACCTCAGGTTAGCCATGGCCCAGCCGATGGATTGGGCGGTGGCCTTTGTGGCTTGCAGGGCTACATCAGTGGCGCTGCGCAGGTCCTTGAAAGCCTCAGGTTCAGGTCCAGACTCGTCCATGGTGCGGAGAAGTTTGGCCTGATAAACTTGCAGAACAGCCATGGAATGAAGCGCTGACGCAGCTTGGCCGGCAGCGGCGTATGCGCGACCGGCGAGAGCTAAGGTAGATCGGCAGGGCTTCGAGGGATGAGAAGCTTTGGCTTTCCATCCAGCGGTGGAGGGTGGGCACAGATGGTTGGCCACAGCCTCCTCGAGGGGCGGGGTTCCCTCGTAGCCTCTTTCTCTCGCGCCGTCTACCGAGGAGAGCGAGGAAGAGAAAGAAGGCTTCAGGCGAGCAGAGTGCGGGGCTTTCCACCACTTTGTGAGTTCGTCATGAACTTCGGGGAAGAAAGGGGAGGGTCTCTGTCGAGGGGCCTGCCGGCGCCCCTGTAGGAACCACTCGTCCAGCCGGCTGCGGGCGGGTTCTTCCGGAGAAGACCAGTCGAGCCCGAGGTCTTCCACGGCTTTAGATAGGATGCGGACGATCTCCGAGTCCATGCTGGTGCCCGTGCTCATGTCCGCTAATGTCGACGGCGCGGGGTCAAAGGCCAAGCCCGGCCAGTCGTCGGATGCAGCGTCAATGGAAAGGCTGTCATCCTTTTCACCGTCGTCCCCTGGTGCACCGAACGAGACGAGACCCACCGCTCTGTTGGAGGGGTGCTGGTCCGCCTGCGTGAAATGGACTGGCGTCGGGGAGTTCTCGGGTAGTGGTGAAGCACGCGGGGACAGGCCCGGCGTGACGTCACTGAAGTCCGCGTGCTCTGGCGGCCTCTGTGAGCGGCGCTTTTTCTTGCCCGGCTCGAACAGAGGGGACGGCAGCACGGTGGTAGCAGGCTCGTTCATGGCGAGGCGGCGGCGAGCGCCAGCTCGGTGAGGCCCAGGGAGTCACATTCGGGGCATCCGCCGCAGTGAGAGCAGCTTCTGCGTGGTCGGGTCCCAGGCAGCGAGTGCAGATAATGTGACGGTCCCCGTCAGGAAGAAGGCCTCTGCACGAGGCGCAGGTGGAAGGCATTTGGAACAACGCCTCGAAATTGCTCTTTTACTAAAATACAAAAAGCGTCGCAGAGGCGAACACTTGCAAAGTAGCTTAGCAAAAGGATATCAGGGTGATGCGCGCTGGATGGCGTAGCAGAAGGCTTTGAAGGAGGCTGAAGGCGCCGCCGTCCTCGTAGCAGTCCTGCTGTGTAGGCTTCTCGACGGCAGGCGAAAAGAGAAGGTCTTTGCTGAAGGAGATTAAATCTAAAGAACTCTCATGACGGGGCACCTAATATATAGCCCTAGCCACGGCCATCTTGGCGGGCTCTGAGCGCGCGAGCGCGAAGCACGCGCCCATTGGTCGCGCGTTCAGAGTCGCCCCGCCATTGGTTCGAGCAAGTTGCCGGAGCACAGCCAATGACCGAGCTGCCTCGCTCATTGCTGTCTGCTGTGCAGCTGCAATGCGTTTTACATAAAGACTTCAATATTTCTCGAGAAACGGAGTTTTCCCATAGCGTAAGCTACTTACGCAATAGGAGAGACCTCTCGAGAGGGAACTGACATTTTACACAAGGTTTATTTCTATTTCTTCTGCTCCAAACTTACTTCAAACTTACTTCTCTGTCTGTTCGTATGAATGTATCACATCATAAGAAAATCTTTCACCACTGTTCAAATGCACTTTGTATCACATCATTTAAATGTTTTCCATCTGAAAGGACTAAATATTAAATGAAAGAAATGACAATAAAATGCAAAGTAATCTCTTCATCTAATTCTAAATACAAATGATTTAAATTGTAACTGTAGTGGAATACAGTTAATATATTTTGTATTATAAATGTTACTTGTATTCCGTTACTCCCCAAACCTGTATATATATATATATTATATACTGATCCGACACATCAATAAAACCATCTGCCTAATATTGTGTAGATCCCCCTCGTGCCGCCAAAACTGTGCCAACCCGCATCTCAGAATAGCATTCTGATAGATGACATTCTTCTCACCATAATTGTAGAGAGCAGTTAACGGAGTTACCATTCGAACGCATGGTAACTATGGTAACTCAGATAACCACTCTCTACAATTGTGGTGAGAAGAATAGCGTGTCTGAATGCTATTCTGAGATGTGGGTTGGTGCTGTTTTGGTGACAAGAGTGGGACCTACACAGTATTAGACAGGTGCTTTTAATGTTTTGGCTGATCAGTGTATATATATATATATATATATATATATTGCATTTCAAGCATGATCTGTAATGACATGCATGCATCTATTTTACTTTATTTCTTTTTAGGAAGAATAAAACAATTAGCTGAACTCTAGCTTTTTTTATTTAATGTAGCTTCTTTAGATTTGGTTGAAGTTAGCTTAATATTGTGTTTTTCAATCGATTATATTGTGTATGTTTTTCACAAAAATTAGGCTAGTTTGAGATCGAATCACACTATTGGCGGACCCTTGTTGAAGACTCCTGCAGTAGATAGTGCTGGACTCCACCGGCGGTTACTCTGCTAGGACACTTGTGTAAACTTAAAGGAGAAATGACTACATACATACATACACTAGAAATCAACATAACACAAGTTGCTTAAAGGTCATATTACAAAAATGGTTCACAAACTTGCTTCTGAAAAAAGCTCTAACAGCATTTGTTAAGATTGCTTTGATATTTTGTTGTTTAATACATCGACATTCAGATATTTTGAAGAGACAAAATACTCTGGATGTGCATGTCCTGAGTTTCTAATAGAGCTCTTTTTTGTGTAACAGCTCAAAGCTGCCCTCTGTCTTTCACTGCCCATTACACATGATGTGCTTTCTCTGGGATTGTTGCCATGGTAACCCACTCTATGCAGCCAATCACAGCTGGTGAAATGGTTTGAAGTGTCTGCTGCCATCAACTGGGCCACTCTATTATTACAATAATAATGAGATGAAGCTCTTCTCTTTCTGCATGGACTTCAAGTGTTGCTTCCTTAACTTCTACAAGGATTTTGACTTCATGGAGAAGAAGTGACTTCATGTGTACATGCTTTGTACACCCCAAATTGTTAATTAAACGTGTGTATGTTTGTGAATTCTAAACATTCGTAAATACACATTTTTTTTTTTATAAAATAATATTATAAAATATAAAATAATTAAAAAAAAAGGCAAAAGGTTTACTCAGTTCAAATATTATGTAAAAAAGTAAAACAAGAATATAAACTCTTCAATAGACGGTTCTATGTTAATTTAGTGTTGCACAGTAGCATATACCGCTGCCATAGTACTAACACAAACTCAAGCCTCATAATACCGACAGTACAACAGTGTTTTTCATGAAATACAGTTGAATGTACTGTACCTAATGCTTGTGCTGCGAGACACTCATATAAGCATAAGCCATAAGACACAACCGCCAAAGACCTCGACCTCTGGGTGCCGTTCACTCCAAACACGTCAGTTTTTTGTTATGTAAGCATGCGCAAGATGGGCATCTCACTATTTTCATTAAAGCTTCTTTAAAACTACATTTGTTGTGAAAAGCACTAGACAAATTAATCTGAATTGAATATGTTTCTGTAACATTGAAATATTGGGAAGAAACTTTCATTTTGTGTGGAAAAAAAAGGATACACTGTTAACTTAAAAATTACGATTTTTTTCAGATTACATTTTAATATGTTTTGGCTTTTGTAAAATGATGAATAAAATATTGTTTAATTTAGTAAACAGCATGTCTTTATAATATAATGCTTAATATTTTACACATACAGTATAAATAGATCTGTATGAAAATATACAGCTTACTTTATATGCCTTGCAAGGGGAACATCATATTTTGGGATCCTTGGCATTAAAATAGTTTGAAAAGCCCTGATTTAGTGAAAGATTTCAATCCGAAGTGACTAAAAGACACTTACAGAGAGCTTTGCTCAAGCCATAATGGATTGAAGGGATCCACTGTATGACACATCTCTGTGTATTATGTAGTATTGTGTATTATAGCTGTCTACATGTTAAGAAAGATTTACATGTTTACAACATTTACAATGTTGAATGTACATTACACCACACGTGGGATGACTTGGAAAATCTGTATTTAAGGGATTAGAGAGAGAGTTGATGTGTGTGTTTACTACATATGTGTGTTTGTATTTGACTAACAACACTATTGGCAGAATGTGCGTGAGACTGTCTCTTAACATCTATCAAAAATAAAGCATTTCTTACATTAGATTGGTTAGTCTCAACTCTCAGCCTCAAACGGCATGTTCCCACAAGAAATCAGCATGTTGCTACCGAATGTTCCGGTTCTGTGAAATCAAACCCATTCTACTGAGTTACTGACAAGCTGCATCTCCCATCAGACATTTTTTTTACCTCAATTGAAATGTGTTTACCTTTTCCTGTAGCTCAACTGATACTGTGTTGTGCAAGCAGCCTCTGCGACATTAATTTTGGTCCCACGGTAACCAGAAAGTAATCACGTTAATCAATGAAGAGCGCGATTCAGAAGTTGCATTTTCACTCCACTAATGGTTAGGTTTAGGGCTGAGGTTTGGGGTTAGGGGGGCTCTCAGTGGATATTTCAACCCCAAACTGGAACAGTGGTTTGAATTTCGGTAAGCACAGACCAGTGTGAGATCAGTGTATCTCAGATGGCACATCCACAGACTGCCCACAGTCCAATCACTGATAGTCTGATTTATATTTCCTAAAATGGCGGGAGCTGCTGAATTCACAAGTTCCAATCTTTTTATCAATCTGCCTGTAAACAAAGCTGTGTTTATAAGGTACCAGGTTGCTGCAATGAGCTCTTCTGAGGAAGAACTAATCTCTGGATCTGTCAGGTTTTTGGCATCAAATCTTTGGTATATTCTGTTTAGAGGTCTTCACGGGTCCACCCTAACCCGAGGACCTGAGACCTGACCTGGGACCTGTACAGGTTTGGATCCACCCTTTATACGGTCAGCCAGGTCCGGGTCGATCCCATTCTATTACTTCGGGTCCCGGGTCTGTTTAACATTGAGTGTAATACCTGAGTCAATCCGAGAAGACCCGGCCATGATGAGACAGCGCTGATGATGATGGAAGTGCAGTGTGTGTGTATTTTAGGATGAGAAAGTGCAAGCCGGGAAATAAGGTGAAAAAAACCAAGAGCGGACTCAGCGCAGTGGAAGCCACAATGAGCTGAGCGACTTCAGAGGCAGAGCGGAGTTAAGGCGCGCACGGAAATGATGGATACCTTCTTCACTGCTGTGAAAAAAAGCAAAAGACAATGAATATAAAGAGGACAAACCTAGTGGCACCTCTTCTGTCAGGGCCTCCATGCATATTGTGGATAAAGATGTAAGCGCCGTTAAGTGCATTACGTGTGGCGGATTGTTAAAGTTTGACTCTGTAAAGACAGACACGTCGCATCTTTTAAAGCACGTCAGGTCATGTGAAAAAACGTTTTGACCCAACATTTGTCAGAGTGGGTTCAGTTCCAAAGCAAAGGAAGCTATTTTGGAAAAAAGGATTTAAGGGCCTTTAGCATGTTTGAAAAAAAAACAAATAATAATAATTGATATTAGCTTGAGCGGCAGCCGCGTTGGTCTGCAATCAGTCTGACATCTTTAAATACAAACCAAAGAAAATTTCCTTGAGCTCTCCTTTAACCGTTAAAAACAGGGAGAATAATCATTTTAAGTCGTAAATGTATTGGAATTGTGCTTCAAAAATGTCAGAGATGTAGACTAAAAAAAGACGTGCATAAGTTACCTGGTGTTTTACAAAAAATAAATAAATAAACATTTAAAATAAAAGTGTCATAACCAACTAAATTCATCTCGTAACATGAAGTTTAGCTTCATACACAAACTCTGTCATCGAATAATACATTTATATTATATAAACAAAACATTTCGATGCCCAAAATATCCTAATATTTTATTGTGCATGTTTGAATGTTGTGAATGTTGGACAAATGCTGTAAAAGAGTGTGTTTTCAGCAGCTCGTCAATGCTTTGATAATAGTCAATCAATAATAAGTATGTGCTGTTTTTCTGTTTAGAGTTGCTGTCTGCTTTAGCAATAACACCTTTTTTCCCTGACTATTTAACAAGTTACACAGTTAATTCATCAATCTATTATGGAGCAGTTCAAGCTGACAACCCTGTGTGGACCACAAGAGACTACAGAAGCCTACGTATTACACCTAAAAAGACTTAATATCCAATATTAATACTGTGTTTATGTATTTTTATTTCGATATGCTGTTACTAGTAAACTGTGAGAGACATGATGTGGATGACTTGACTCAATGAAGTTCTTGATTTTAGATTTTAACCACGATGAATAGGGCAGGGTATCGTTAAAAAAAACATAGATATCGATTTTTGATTTGGTCAGTGGGTCAAAAAAAAATACATAAAAGAAAACTCCACAGGAAACCAATGAATACCAGTATTAGTGCTGGTTGGACGCTAGGTGGTATTATGGGGTAATTTTCATTAAAAATGGTTAGGGTTAAGACTACATAATAAAGCAAAACTGATTTCAAACTTTGAACTTTATTTTTTTATTATTTTAGCTAAAAATTCAAATGAAACTGGAAAAAAATAAGTACATTTAAAATATGTGTTGTTCAACTATTTGAAAGATGGTTTTACAACAGTTGTCAACATCTCTCTGGCAAAGAACCTCATCAAATCATTCTCTACCGGTCGGGTATTTCGTTATCCAGGAAAATACATATGTGTGAATAAATTCATTTTGTTCCCTCCTTCACGAAAAAAAAATATATATCCAATTACATCAGAAACCTCGGAGCTGAGGGATTAGTGAATATTCTTGCTTTAGTGATTTGCCGGTGTCTGATTATTCAGTCGTTTTATTACAAACCTTAGTTGGTGGCGCAGCGGAGTTCTACAAGTTCTCCAAGAGACCCAAGCGAGGGAAGCACGCTGGTACGCTTGTGAAGCTTTGTCAACGTGGCTTTAGGACTCCGATGCAGAGTATTCATCTGAAAATGTCCGCTCCCTTGCCAACAAAATGGACAAACTGCTTCAGATCACTCAAACAAATAAGGACTTTTCTAACTCCAAGGCTCTGTGTTTAACGGAAACCTGGCTGAATGAAGCCATACCGGACAGCGTGCTTCACCTGCCAGGGTTCTGGCAGTTTAGAGCGAATCGTATTGCAGAATAATATGGGAAAATGGGAGGTGGTGGAACATGTTTTTACATCAACAGAAGCTGGTTTACAGATGTAACCGTGTTGAAGAAAATGTGCTGTCCTAATTTAGAAGTGCTCTTCATCAACTGTAAGCCTTTCTACTCACCGGGGAAGTTTTCCTCATTTATTCTATTTATTCCCTACACCTCACCCGTGAATGGACAAAATACAAACAACACATCACATGCCCCACCAGAGAAAGAAATATACTGGACCACTGCTACACCACTGCAAAGGATGCATATCACTCTGTTACACGTGCAGCTTTAGGATTCTCAGATCACTGTCTGGTTCATCTTCTCCCGACCTACAAGCAGAAACTAAAATCAGCTAACCCTATAGTAAGGACTGTAAATAGATGGTTCAGCCACCAAATCAGACAGAAAGAAACTACAATGGACAGTCAGCACTGCTGAGAAGATTATTGGTGCCCCCCTGCCCACCCTCCAAGACTTGTACATCTCCCTGCCCACTCCCTTTTTGAACTGGTGCCCTCTGGCCGGCGCTACAGATCACTCAGCGCCAGGGCAACCAGGCACAAGAACAGTTTTTACCCTCAGGCCATTTTCCTCATGAACAATTAAACTGCCTCAGGACTTTGTCAGAAATTATAGAGCAACAATTTATAAATATGACATGTACATATGAAAATTCACTCAAATTTAATTCAATAACTGTACATACCCCTACTTTGCACATCCATTACCACTTGCACGTGCACATACACCATTCTGTTATTTGTCCTATTATTTGTATGTCTATTTATACTCTTGTTTTATATTTTGTCTCACTTGTTTCTCCTATCACCAAAAAAATTGCTTATGTACATGAGAAACTATACTTCTAGAAGAAACCTAGCTTCTGTACATCAGGACAATGGTTTTGTTTAACTCAAATAAAATACTTTGTTTTTGACTAGTTTCGTTTGAAACGATCCTTAACCCCAGAGGAGATCAACCTTGTGTGTGTGTGTGTGTGTGTGTGTGTGTGTGTGTGTGTGTGTGTGTGTGTGTGTGTGTGTGCTGGGCTGAGGTGTGTAAGTTGAGTATGATGCAGTAATACTGACCCTTACATAACCCTGTCAATGATTCTCCAGCAGAAAAACACATCCTCACATTCCTGCTCAATCAAGGCCACAGAAAGTTGTTTGAGCTTACAGGTGTGTGTTTATCAGTGTGTGTGAGAATATAGAACTGTAACACTGGCGTGACTAATGTATGACAGGATGGGTTCACTCGATATGTGATATAATTAACAGCTGACATTTTGGTTGATTCATTTTAACGTATTATTTTTTTTTTTTTGTGAAACTACACCCAATTTTATTAAACACAGAAACACTGTGAAGATCACAAGAAACCTTTTGTTACACAAAGGAAAGTCATATAGGTTCAGGAACAACATGAGATTGAATAGATGATGAATTACAATTTTGGGGAGTAATATCCTAGTAAATATGATTAAGAAGTAGGTTGACTTTTCCTGAGATGAAATCGGTCTTTGCTTACTGAACTTCAAAGCACTGCCCCCAGAGCCTGAAGCATGAATTGCCGCTGAATGTATGAGCCATAGACTGTAAAAAAAGATGGACGACGCCCCTTCGCTCTTTTCCATTGGTGAGAACTGAAGCTGCCAGTGTCCCGATATAGCGCTGACATCTTGGGACTTGAGTCTGCGCAGTTGCGATTTCGGGACCAGACCTACACAGTAGTGAACAGGAAGTAAAGCCGCAAAATCAAGGCCCCGCCCTCACTCTCGCTGAATCAATCGCAAGCACACGCCCCCGCACTTTTGACTTTTGACTTATGACGGTGTGAAATAATTTATTATAGAAATTTAGATATTAAATTTAAAGTTCCAATCTCCTCAGTCCTCCGAAGATCCCGAAAAAAGTCTGTTGGTGCTTCAGTGACTACTTCGCTCAGAGAACCTGTCAATCATAGCTGTCAATCATGATGTCACAGCACCGTTTTTATAGCATCAAATAACTAACTAAAAAGAAACTTATTTTGAAAACAAACACTTGAAATGACATCAACGTGATAGAAACGACAGTAAATGACAGAAACTATCTTTGGAAAAAAGATATGTGAAGTGTAATTTAATTGTTTAGTTGGTCTCACGTCCCGTTGAATAACATGGGGAGGTGGGGTTTATGACCTATACTAGGACCAGTCACCGGGGGGCGATCGAGACGTTTTGGCTTCACTTTTGAGGGCTTGTGTGGCACACTTGGTATGAGCACATGTGAGCTCCAACTTTCAAGTGAAATGTCCTCAAAGTGGTGCCAAAAGTGAGTTGTTTTAGCAGTAAAGTATGGTCACTAGGCTTTGAGCACACTTTGAGCACATTTTGAGCACAGTTTTTTCCAACAACACAACGGACCAGAATATGATGTCACACAAGAGGGCTTCTGGTATGAATAAATAAAAACAAATCACAAATGACAAATAACGTTATATTTAAAAAGTAAATTTTTCTGCAACAATAAAACACACAGCTTTGAAATATGTATTCTCTTAGGTCAGTGAAATTTCATCACATGACTTTGTATTTTTTAATCTCTTGCATTCAAATGTGTTTGAATGGGAGTGAATGGAGCACGAAATGTAGTGTGACAGCTACTACACAGTAAAGAGGAATGGATATTTTATCAACCCCAACCCTAAACCTAGCCGTAAAAATGTAATCTTAAACTTAAATCTTTAATCTTAATACCTATTCGGCTGGGATTAATTTTATATGGGTCCGTGGGGTAATGTAATAATTACCAGATGTTATCAGTAATTTTAATCTCGTGTGAATCGGTCCTGTCTGTAATTTCTCTGGACTTGTGAATTCCAACATGTAATTCACACGGGATTAAAGGGATAGTTCACCCAAAATTGACAATTCTCTCATCAATTACTCACTCTCATGCCATCCCAGATGTGTATGGACCTACAGAGCTGAGATAATCTTCTAAAAATCTTCGAGTTCAGCAGAAGATAGTTATACACATCTGGGATGTGTGAGTAAATGACGAGAGAATTTTCAATTTTAGGCAAAATATCCCTTTAAGTTATACTGAATGAACGGGAGACAGTTTTTAAATTCAGCAGGAACTAAAAGTACGTTTTTCAGAGAACTGAAATGGTGTCACATGTTAGCTTGAAACACTAATAATAAAACACACCCTACTGACCTGAGTGTGATTTCTTTGAAGAGATATGGTGGGTTCTTAAGTGATGTCACACTATAAAAGGGGAATTATCTACACAGTAAAAAAAAAAAAAAAAAAAAGCTCAATTTTAACAGAAAATAATGTTAAAATGCTACAGTAAAATCATGTAATTGGTTAACTGGTTCCATTACCATGTGCACTGAAAATCTAACGGAAATTTAACAAGACAATACATCATTTTACTGTTAAATATTGTAACAAAAATGTGATTTATAGAAGTAAAAAGTTGTATTTTCCTTATAGTTAATAGTGAACATTTATTTTATGTAGTTTTACAGTAAACTAGTGTTAAAATTACAGTGAAAAACAATATGGAGTGAACCATCACATTTGATGATATTACATTTTTGAAATCAGTTATAGAATTTGGGGTTTATTAGGTTTCATTTGATTGTCACGTGTGTTACCCTATTTGTGTTTTGTGTTTGTGTGAGTGACATTGTGCACTGGCTATAAATGTGTACTGGCCACTCTAGATCAAATTTAAGTCATCATTTGGTATTTTGCTTTACCACCTGTGATACTCAGGTGCCTTAACCGTACATTCAAAAGTGCAAAACCAATTTTTGTAGTTGGTTGGAATATTAACAATATAATTTAGTGATATACAGTAGTGATCTGTAAAATATACAGGCACCAAAATGGCATGCAGTAACACCTGAAACATGGTCACTGTATTTTTAATGGTGAATTATAGGCAACCACAGCTGTCTGTGTTTTCTTTTTTCTTTTTATAAAGTGTAGAGATATTCTCAGAACTAACTTAATTTTCTGAGACAATTTTGCAATAACTTTTAAGCAACTGATTTTCAGTGGTTGTATGAAGGCGGTTTTCCATAAGTCCACACAGGTAGAGTTCAGCACACAGACATGTTCCACTAACCTTTAACAATCACACCACTCCTTGTCCTCATTTTCAACACTAAACCAATTGTTTGATCAATCTCAAACTTAACAAACTTATTTTTCTTCGATGTTTTTTGCTTGAAAAGTGTACTTATGCAATCTTACTTTCATAGAAACGAGGACACACTGATATTCAGTCATATTTAGGTGCGATTAAGGTGAAATATTTTTCGGGGTCACCGTATGGCACTAATGTATGACAACTGAACTCACCAGATTTGACCGTTTTAATTCGGATTGGATCTTCGCAGTTCTCCAGGACATTCCGCACATCGTAAAGGGGTAATCCCGAGACAGCCAGATCCTCAACCTCCAGCAGTATGTCCCTCTGAACACCCTCCTGAATCGGCCCGATGCAGATGAAGTGTCCGGTCTCCGCGCCGCCGCTCACCTGCACCGTCAGCCGGCCCGCCGCGTCCCTCCACACCGCACACTCCCGCACGCGAGCGCTCCAGTGCGCCTTACACACATCCATTAAAACACACACAAACTCCACAGACACATGTGTACTACTTTAACTCACACTTTTCCTTTGGATGGATCGTTAAAATCCGTTTGAAAGACTTCAAAACGCGAGCGCTTCTCTTTGAAGAGTTGTAATAGTCGCAGTGGGATCCCGCAGTATATTTCTGTGAAGAGAAATCGCGAATACTATTCTCTTACTCTGAGGCTCGTGAAAGTTCAGGACGCTTTCTGACGGCTTACAGAGCGCTCGCGTTCCGCTTTCCTGTCACGAGTCACGCCTATTACAGTCTCTCAACCTCCAGTACACTTTCATTATATACACATAAACCCGAATACACTGCAAAATCATTCATATATCATATACTTTAGTCATTCTCAATCTGAGAATACTTCTATACTGACCAACACGGTCACAAAGTTTGGTTTGACGTCACAGAAAAGTCAAAGAAAGCCTCCAAACATTTATGTGGATGCAGTCTTTCATTAGGAAAATGCTATTTACACTAGAAAATTGGTCAAATATATTCACTAAAAAGTTTACTAAATTATATGTTATATTATTATTATAATATAATAAAATAAGGTTATTGATACAAGTATACATGATTTATTTTTAGAATTATATTATTAATAATAATAATAAAAATAATATTGTGCGTTCATTTGACTACAGCTGCGCAAGAAATGTCGAAATAATCACAGCTAATTTTTGCTTTATATTATTTACTTATTACAATCTACTGTTGGGCCAAACACACAATAATCAAAGTCAAAATTAATTCTGAATTTAACCAATTTATTTCCTACGCAATATTGAACAAATTAAGCAAAGCTGCTTTAAAATGTATGCACCTGCACTAGTCATATTTTTTCTTCAGTTTTATTAAAACAATTATTTGTCTATACAGAATATGGCTTATGCACTCACATAGCACTTTATTAGGAACACCTGTATACCTACTTATTCATGAGATTATCTAACCAGCCAATCATGTGGCAGCAGTGTAATGTATCAAATCAAGCAGATACGGGTCAGGAGCTTCAGTTAATGTTCACATCAACCATCAAAATATGGAAAAATGTGATCTCAGTGATTTGAAGCGTGGCATGTTTGTTGGTGCCAGATGGGCTGGTTTGAGGATTTCTGTAACTGATGAGCTCCTGGGATTTTCACACACAACAGTCTCTAGAATTCACTGTGGTGAATGGTACCAAAAAAATAAATATCCAGTGAGCAGCAGCAGTTCTGTGGATGGAAACGCCTTGTTGATGAGAGAGGTCAACAGAGAATGGCCAGCCTGGTTTGAGCTGACCCAGTGTGTGTGTTTGTGTGTGTGTGTTTGTGTGTGTGTGTGTGTGTGTGTGTTTGTGTGTGTGTGAGCGTGTATTTATCACTTTGTGGGGACCAAATGTCCCCATAAGGATAGTAAAACCCGAAATGTTTGACCTTGTGGGGACATTTTGTCGGTCCCCATGAGGAAAACAGCTTATAAATCATACTAAATTATGTTTTTTGAAAATGTAAAAATGCAGAATGTTTTCTGTGAGGGTTAGGTTTAGGGGTAGGGTTAGGTTTAGGGGATAGAATATAAAGTTTGTACAGTATAAAAACCATTATGTCTATGGAAAGTCCCCATAAAACATGGAAACACAACATGTGTGTGTGTGTGTGTGTGTGTGTGTGTGTGTGTGTGTGTGTGTGTGTGTGTGTGTGTTCCCCCACCTGTAAGTGCCCCTCTATGCATATTTCTATAAAAAAAAAGGAGAAAAGGAGAGACAAATGAATTTTTTTTTGTGTGTGTGTGGTATCAACATTATGCCACAAATGCTGTGGATTGAGCTTCACTTGTATTCAACCCAAAATATTTCTTTAAATTTAGATTGCAGCAAGGTTGAAATATGTATTTGCTATACAGATTTCTCAGAATACAATGGGACCATGCTAGCTGTTGTTAGCAGAGTTTGCTTGAGTTCAGCTTGAATAATAGATTAGATAAGATAATAATAGATTATCATAAGATGTTTTGTAATGTACAGTGGCATATGTCAGAAAATGTGCCTCTGATGAACAGACATTTACACGATTTGTTATGTAACACAGGATGTAATCTTACTGTATACTTTTATATTTTGTTGATGTATTTTGTAAAGTTTAAAGCATTAATTGAAAGGGAGTTTACGTGGATTATATATGTACAGTGCTAAATAAATGTGTACATTTCTGTAAGAGTTTAGAAATATGTATGAGATATTGGTATGTTCCAATGTCTGATCTTTGGTCTTTTCTAGAGTGCCGTATGTAATACCAGGGGAGATTAAATGCAAAAACAAAGCGCATTTCTTCTAAATAATTAAATGCTCAGCAGATGGGCCAGAATCTCATGAGCAGCATGTGCTTCAAACCCATAACAGAAAATACTAGTGCTAAATGGACTTTCACCCCGTTGCAGGTTAACGTGTTATCATCACTAACCAACCACACCCTGACCGTCCTGCTCTTTCCAAGTGGGGAAAGGGTAAGATATAGATTTCAATGTATAAACAATGTGATACAGCATACAGTATAATACCAGATTTTTACATTTTTATAAGAAATTGTGAGTGGTGTATGCAAAACTTGCCACCATGATACTGGGGTATTGTGGGAGGTTGTGAGGGTGTTGTTATGTGGTTTCTAAGGTCTTCTGGATGGTTGCTAGTTGGTTGCTTACCAGACCAAGTCAAAACAGTCCACCCCTAAGTCTTTATAATATTCTAATCTCTAGATTTGGCTCGGGTCCCTCCTTTGTGATATAATGTGAGATGAGTTTTCATGTGACGTATATTTTTCTCTGTGAATCTTTCTTTTGTGTAATTGCATAACCTCCGTTAACACACACAAACACACATGTGTACACTCAGCTGGAGAGAATAGGCAGCTGACTATGAACAGCAGGATGTTTCAGTGAACAGGAAACACAGAATCCCTCAACAACACCAGCACATATGACAATGCAGTACTGTCTGCCTTCAAATGTGGGCAACACTAGGTGATTTAGGCTAACAGTTGGGTCATTCCTGTTATGCAATACTTTCATAACTTTAAAAAAATGAAAATGTTTGTTTTGTATAGAGTATTTTTATAAAAGGGTTTACCAGACCTTGCTCAGGTCAAGCTCAGGCACTTCAACCTTATTAATTATAATGTGATTATTTACACAAAGTTATACATTCACAGGGTGGAAATAAAAATAAAACGTTAGCCATAGCTCGGTGAGGGATTTTAGAGCTTAAATGAGGGTGTCAAATTGAAGTTAAATTGTTTGAAAGTGTGTTTGTTGTTTAGAAGCAACAGTGTGACAGTGGAATGGATATTGCCCACAGCAGTGATGTCACACACTATAGAGAATACTGCAGTTGTCATATGTTTTATTTATTTTTAGTTTTTTTGTATTATCCATTTTTAGCTAAACTATCTACCTTTCAAGTATTTACTTAACATTTAAGTTCAATTTACATCTTTTTTTTTTAGCAAGGACACCATTCTATGACTCTATTGTCATATATCAATGTGAAGTGGACCAAGGAAGGGATGGAAACAGATGTCAGCTTAAGGGGTAAGCTTTATTATTACAGTTAATTTACTTAATTTAGTTTACAACTATTCTTTGCTTCGTGTCAGGCTCTCTCCCCATGCTCTGTGGCTGCTGGCTTTTTATCCGCTCTCCTCACGCTACTGCAATTAGAGACAGGTGTTAGACATAATTTAGCTCAAGTGTGGGCGCCCTTACCGCTTTTCTCTCCCGGACGGGCGCTTGACCACGCCCCCGCTGCCACATACCCCCACCGCCCGACTCAGTCCGGGGCGTCATCCGGCCTGCCTACCACTCCCCCATTTCTGGAGAGGAAGTCAGCGGCAGCCATCTGCACCCCCGGTCTGTGGACCACCTTGAACTTAAAAGGCTGGAGGGCCAGATACCAACGGGCGTTAGTATCTTTCATGCGGTGGAGCCACTGCAGTGGGGCATGATCCGAGCAGAGGGTGAAGGCCCGCCCCAGCAGGTAGTATCGGAGGGTGAGGACCGCCCACTTGATGGCCAGACACTCCTTCTCTACGGTGCTGTACTTGGTCTCCCTCAAGGAGAGCTTCCGGCTAATGTACAGCACCGGGCTCCTCTCCTCCACCACCTGCGTGAGTACGCCCCCAGCCCTCTGTCTGAAGCGTCCGCCTGCAAAACAAAAGGGAGAGAGAAGTCAGGTGCATGCAAAAGCGGCCCCCCACAAAGTGCAGCTTTAATCTGTGTAAACGCCTGTTGGCACTGCTCTGACCATTGGACCGGATCTGGAGCCCCCTTTTTAGTGAGGTCAGTCAGCGGGCTGGTGACGTCCGAATAATTAGGCACAAATCTTCTGTAATAGCCAGCCAGTCCCAGGAACTGCCTCACCCCCTTTTTGGTCTTAGGTCTAGGGCAAGTCGCAATCGCCGCGGTCTTATCAATTTGGGGACGCACCTGGCCATGACCCAAGTGGAACCCCAGATACCGTACCTCCACATGCCCAATAGCGCACTTCTTAGGGTTTGCTGTGAGCCCGCCGCAGCGATCTCAGGACGGCCCTCAGATGTTGCATGTGCCGCTGCCAATCATTGCTATAAATGATAATATCATCTAAATAGGCAGCGGCATACGCGGTGTGCGGTCTGAGGATCCGATCCATGAGTCGCTGAAACGTGGCCGGGGCCCCAAACAAACCGAAAGGAAGCGTCACAAATTGGTGTAATCCAAACGGCGTAGTGAAGGCTGTTTTCTCACGGGACATTGGTGTCAAGGGGATCTGCCAATAACCCTTTGTTAAATCCAAGGTCGAATAAAATCGAGCAGTACCTAACCGATCGAGCAGTTCATCAAAACGGGCATTGGGTACGCGTCAAATTTAGACACCGCGTTGACTTTTCTGTAATCCACACAGAATCGAACAGACCCATCACTCTTGGGAACAAGAACAACCGGGCTGGACCAATCACTGTGGGATTCCTCTATTACGCCCATATCAAGCATTGCATCTAATTCCTCCCATACTATTTTCTTTTTATGTTCGGGTAAGCTGATAGGGCGTAACGCACCACCGCGCCCGCTCGGTCTCGATGTGGTGCTGTATGATGGTTGTACGGCCCGGTAGAGGGGAAAACACATCCGCAAATTCCTTTTGTAATCCAGAAACCTCTGTGAGTTGCCGCGGTGAGAGTTGGTCTCCACAAGTAACCGGAGTGTTAAGATTGTAGTTTTTGTTTACCTCCAGTCCGAGCTCCGCCCTCTCCGGAACTACCGTGGCCAACGTCACAGAGGCCGCCTCCTCTCTCCATAATTTCAGGAGGTTGAGGTGATAAATTTGACGTGCGCCCCCTCTATCGGTACGTTCCAGCCCGATCAGGGGCAGCCTGTGGGAAGTCGGAGACCCGCACCACCGTCCCTATTTCCATCAGCGGACATTGATCCCGGAAGTGGTCCGGGTCTCTGCACCTCCAGCAGACCGGCCCAGGCGCCTGGCGGGCGCCCCACCTGAGGAGGAGAGCGGCTGAAGGACAGGGAAGGGGTAGGCGGGTTTTCCCACGGCCGGGAAGCTGGTCTCGTGAATCCTCCGCGCCTGCGGGGGGCAGGAACGGACCCTGGGGAGAGAGCAGAATGAGAGGGAAGAGGGAGGGGAGAAAAACAGGGGAAGACACAGGGAAGGGGAGAGAGAGAGAGGGCTCATCCGCCCTGGGAATCGCCGCCATGTGGTCCTTCACGAGCCGCACGGCTTCCTCCAAGGACGCCGGGCGGTGGCACTGGACCCACTCCGCCGTTTCCGGGGCAAGCGCTGGACAAACTGCTCCAGTACCACCCGATCGACCAGCTCCTCGACGCTGCGGTCCTCCGCGAAACAGCCACCTCCGACAGGCATCACGGAGCCGCTGGGCGAACGCAAACGGGCGGTCGGATTTATCCAGTTTCAAGGCCCGGAAGAGCTGGCGACTTTCTTCCGGACTCCGACCAACCCGTTGCAGGATGGCTCTCCTCAGGTCGGTATAAGCCAGGAGGCTTGCTGCCGGAAGCTGTTGTGCCGCGAGCTGTGCTTCCCCGGACAAGAGAGGGACGAGGCGGGCTGCCCACTGGTCGCGCGGCCAACCCCAAATTTCCGCCGTGCGTTCAAAGAGGTCCAGGAACGCCTCTGGATCATCTGCCGGCCCCATCTTCTGTAGCGAGGGTGGGGGCAGTGTGGCGCGGGGGTCCGGGGTCGCGGCTGCGTCTGCGCCCTTCTAGTCCCGGGTTTCGGCACCAGTGTGAAGTGGACCAAGGAAGGGACGGAAACAGATGTCAGCTTAAGGGGTAAGCTTTATTATTACAGTTAATTTACTTAATTTAGTTTACAACTATTCTTTGCTTTGTGTCAGGCTCTCTCCCCATGCTCTGTGGCTGCTGGCTTTTTATCCGCTCTCCTCACGCTACTGCAATTAGAGACAGGTGTTAGACATAATTTAGCTCAGTTGTGGGCGCCCTTACCGCTTTTCTCTCCCGGACGGGCGCTTGACCACGCCCCCGCTGCCACAATCAAATAGTGTCATATAACAAAAAATATATTACGCTATACTGTATTTAGTATAATAAAATACTTTGAAAGGATTGTTAATTTATTTTTTTAATTGTTAGAATACTGTGAATCACTTTGATTCACTTTAATTCATTTCTTTCATTTGTTGCACAATGCTGTCTCCAAAGAAGATTTATGTGATTTTATGTGAAAATTCGTGTTTTTTAAACAATGATTTCATAATGCATATGCAATGGAGGGCTAATCACCTTGTGAGATTTTGATGCTTTAATTTAATTTAAACTCAAACAGGTTATAATGTTTTATTTCTTATAATTTTTCTTAATAAATGGCCAGTTTTTCCATTTTCGACAATAGGTGGCACCATCAGCTCACACTAGTGAAATTCTTTAAAATTCACCCCTGATGTTCACTTAATCTGTCTGAAGTAGCTGCAATAGTATCCAGTACCCCTGTGGGGGCAAAGGGCACTGATATATTGCTGCACTGATTTAAAAATGTACACTTAAAAACTGGTGTCACAAGAGCCCAGTTACAGAATGACCATCACAAGGGGTGGATGTGACTCAGGTGGTAGAGCGGGTTGGTCACTAATCTCCGGGTTGGCAGTTTGATTCCCGGCCCACATGATTCCACTAGCGCCTTGCATGGCAGCTCTGCCGACAATGGTGTGTGTGTGTGTGTGTGTGTGTGTGTGTGTGTGTGTGTGTGTGAATGGGACACAGTGTAAAGTGCTATGGTAACCACTAAGGTTAAAAAAGGCATATAAGTGCAGACACTTACATTCACACAGAAAAGCCCACAAGAGACAACATTTACCTCAGCGTGCTGCCTGAAGTTGAAGCTGTGATTTAATCTCGAAATATCAGCTTGTCTTGGTGTTAAGTGAAGGCATTGCATGAAGGGTTTGATGCTGCTGCAGTGATTGAGTGACCGTCTGTGATACCGGCTCTGTGAACTTCTGCTCCCGTAAAAGTCCCAATAATCTCTCAATTAATTACACATTAATTCAAATGAAACCCAGTAATGTAATGAAAGGAACACCACCCATTGTAAAGAAGTAAAAGTTAAAAATATTAATTAGAAATTTACTTGAATTTGATGTTCCCTAAAAGTATTGTACCCTAAAACTACTCTAAAAGTATTTTTTTTCTCAAAAAGTTACTCAGGTAAATGTAACGGAGTAACTACCCACCTCTGCTAGAAATTGAATAATGTGTCCCTGAACAAATCAAAATCAAAAGTAACAGTCAGTATCTGGTGTGGCACCAGCTGCATTAAATACCGCAGTGCATCTCTTCCTCATCTCTTCTTTTATTTATAAAGCACATTTAAAAACAGCATCAAGGCATACCGAAGGGCTGTACAATACAAAATTATAAACAACATCACCGTGCAGCTGGGTCCAACTACAGTTTCGCCTTCCAAAACGGTCAGAAATCTAGGGGTAACCATTGATGATGAGCTAAATTTCACAGACCACATTTCAAAGACCGCAAGATCATGTAGATTTACACTCTACAATATCAGGAAGATAAGACTCTTCCTCTCTGTACATGCCACACAACTGCTCGTTAAGTCCCTTGTCATAACTAGACTGGACTACTGTAACTCTCTCATTGCAGGCCTTCCTGCATGTGCTATTAGACCCCTCCAAATGACCCAGAATGCAACAGCACGTCTGGTCTTTAATGAACCTAAGAGAGCACATTTTACACCACTCTTTGTCTCTCTCCACTGGCTGCCGGTTCATGCACGTATTAAATTCAAGGCCCTGATGCTGGCATATAAAACAGTCACTGGGTCTGCTCCATCATACCTAAAAACATTTATGCAGCGCTACGTTCTCACTAGAAGCCTGCGGTTGGCTAAGGAACGTCGCCTTGTCGTACCAAAACAAAGAGGCACCAAAACACTTTCCCGGACTTTCAGTTTCATCATACCACTCAATCCGGGAAGCTAACTCACTCTCTATCTTCAAAAAACGGCTAAAAACACATCTTTTCCAAAAGCACTTAACCGGTCACTAAAAAAAAAAAAAAAAAATATTTACATTTCTTGTTGCGCTTAAATCTGTTTTGTATACTATTCTGATGATAGGGAAACTTTGTAATATGGCACTTTTTGTACCACTGTCTCCCTGAGATGATTCGCTGATGTTCTTCCTCTTTTGTAAGTCGCTTTGGATAAAAGCGTCTGCCAAATGAATAAATGTAAAATGTAAATGTAAATAAAAACACACAAAAATGTAAGATCAGGACATTACATGCTATTAAAAGCCAGTAAAAATAGATGAGTTTTAAGAGAAGATTTAAAAACAGATAATGAATGTGACAATCTAATACTGATTCCATAAAATAGGACCCACAATCAAAAAGGCTCTCCCTCCTCTACGATTTAGCCTTGAGCATGGGATATCGAGGAGATATTGATCACCGGATCTCAGACTTCTAGGTGGATTGTAAGTGTTACGATCCCCTGTTGTCTGCCCCGTGTTTCTCTTGTCACCTGTCATGAACTCCAATTCCCATGATTCCCGGCCCTCATCACTGCCATCCCCGTGTCATTGTTCTCACCTGCATGTCATTTTGTCGTTATCATGTTTGTGTATTTAAACCCTGCTGTTCCTCCATTCCATGTCGATTACTGTTTGTAGATGTCTGGATGTTGATGTTTTGCCCTGCTCACTCTGTTCTTGTACCCTTTGAATGTTTTCGTTTTTTTGTTTCAGTTTTCCCATCGTGGATGTTTCCTTTGTTCCTGTCTGGTTGTTTTCCACTTTGATTAATAAAGACCCGCATTTAGATCTGCACTCCACGTCTGCCTCCTCCTACTAACGTTACAGAATGATCGACCATAATGGATCTAGCGGTTCAACAGGCGAACTATAGACTTCTCTGCCTCAAGCAAGAGGACCGTCCTGTGGAGGACCACATCCGCGATTTCCTCGAGCTGGCGAGTGTCGCGGACTTCCCGGACTCCTGGTTTTCTTCAGGGCTAACCTAAACAGTTCGCTCAAGGAGCGGTTGCCACCGGCGACGCGCGGCTGGACTCTCCTTGAATTCATGGTGGAGCCAGAGCCCACGCCAGCCACGGTCAGCGAGCCAGAGCCCACGCCAGCTATGGTCAGCGAGCCAGAGCCCAAGCCTGCCACGCTCAGCGAGCCAGAGCCCACGCCTGCCACAGTCAGCGAGCCAGCGCCTGTAGCCTCGACCGCCCCAGAGCCAGCACCTGTAGCCTCGACCGCCCCAGAGCCAGCGCCTGTAACCTCGATCATCCCAGGGACAGGGATCCCAGGGCTCTGCCTCCCAAGACTCCCAGGGCTCCGCCTCTCGAGCCACCCAGGGCTCCGCCTCTAGAGCCTTCCACGGCTCTGCCTCCCGAGCCTTCCACGGCTCCACCTCCCACGGCGCCGCCTCCTGAGCCTCCCACGGCTCCGCCCCTCGAGCCTCCCATGGCTCCAGAGCCTTCCACGGCTCCGCCTCTCGAGCCTCCCAGGGCTCCACTTCCCGAGCCTCCCAGGGCTCCGCCTCCCGAGCCACCCAGGGCTCCGCCTCTCGAGCCTCCCAGGGCTCCGCCTCTCGAGCCTCCTGTGCCTTCCAGGACTCCGCCTCACGTGCCTTCCAGGGCTCCACATATCGAGCCATCCAGGGCTCCGCCTCTCGAGCCTCCCAGGGCTCCGCCTCCCGAGCCACCCAGGGCTCCGCCTCTCGAGCCTCCCAGGGCTCCGCCTCTCGAGCCTCCTGTGCCTTCCAGGACTCCGCCTCACGTGCCTTCCAGGGCTCCGCATATCGAGCCATTCAGGGCTCCGCCTCTCGAGCCTCCCAGGGCTCTGCCTCCTGAGCCTCCCAGGGCTCCGCCTCTCGAGCCTCCCAGGGCTCCGCCCCTCGAGCCTCCCATGGCTACGACTTTTATCCCAGAGCCTTCTAGGGCTCCGCCTCCTGAACCTCCCATGGCTCCGCCTCCCTCGGCTGCACCTCCTGAGCCTTCTACGATGTCGACTCCCAGGCCTCCAGACCCTGTCCCTGTCCTGTGGCCAGCTCCCAGGCCTCCTGAACCTGTCCCTGTCCTGTGGCCAGCTCCCAGGCCTCCTGAACCTGTCCCTGTCCTGTGGTCGCCTCCCAGGCCTCCTGAACCTGTCCTTGCCCTGTGGCCAGCTCCCAGGCCACCTGACCCAGTCCCCGTCTTGTGTCCCCCGTGGACTGCCTGCTTGCCCTCTGTGCCTCCGAGGACTGCCTGTCTGCCCCTTGTGCCCCCGTGGACTGCCTGCCTGCCCTCTGTGCCCCCGTGGACTGCCTGTCTGCCCTCTGTGCCCCCGTGGACTGCCTGTCTGCCCCTTGTGCCTCCTTGGACTGCCTGTCTGCCCCTTGTGCCCCCGTGGACTGCCTGGTTGCCCCTTGTGCCCCCTTGGATTGTCTGGTTGCCCCTTGTGCTCTCCTTGGTCTGCCTGCACCCCCCCACCACTCCTTGGATGATTTTGTTTTGTTTTTTGGGGTATTTTTTCTTTTTCTTTTTAGGTCTAGTATCCCCTCCTTAGATGTTACGATCCCCTGTTGTCTGCCCCGTGTTTCTCTTGTCACCTGTCACGAACTCCAATTCCCATGATTCCCGGCCCTCATCACTGCCATCCCCGTGTCATTGTTCTCACCTGCATGTCATTTTGTCGTTATCATGTTTGTGTATTTAAACCCTGCTGTTCCTCCATTCCTTGTCGATTGTTGTTTGTAGATGTCTGGATGTTGATGTTTTGCCCTGCTCACTCTGTTCTTGTACCCTTTGAATGTTTTCGTGTTTTTTGTTTCAGTTTTCCCATTGTGAATGTTTCCTTTGTTCCTGTCTGGTTGTTTTCCACTTTGATTAATAAAGACCCGCATTTAGATCTGCACTCCACGTCTGCCTCCTCCTACTAACGTTACAGTAAGGATGTAGTAAGTCTGATAAGTAACTGGGAGCTTGGTTGTGTAATGATTTATAAACAAACAATAGAATTTTTAAATCAATTCTAGCTTGAACCGGCAGCCAGTGAAGTGATTTTAAAATGGGGGTAACATCATCGTTCTTCCGTCCTCCTTTTAGAAATGTTGCTGCTGCATTTTGAACTAATTGAAGTCGAGCAATGAGAGATTTGGAAATTCCACAATAGAGTGAATTACAGTAATCCAAGGCATGAACTGCTATCGCTAACGTTTTCACCGACAACAAGGGTTTAACTTTAGAGAGTAGATGTAGCTGAAAGAAACAGGAACCTATGACAGCACCAATATTTTTGTCAAATTGCAGCTGGCTGTCAAATTGGACACACAGGTTCCGTACTTGAGGAGAGAGGAAAGCATTGAGATTTCCACAATCAGCATTACTGACATCAAAATTATCTGTAGGACCAAAGACAATCACTTCTGTCTTATCTTTGTTCAAAAACAAAAACTTTTTGGCTAGCCAACCTTTTATTTCCTCCAAGCTAGAAGAGATTGTAATGCAGTGTGATCATTTTGTTTAACCGGTAAGTAGATTTGAGTGTCATCAGCGTAGAAGTGGTAGGAGATACCATGCTTTCTGATAATAGAACCCAGAGGGAGCATGTAAAGAGAAAAATGTGCTGGTGCAAGAATAGAACCCTGAGGCACACCACAGGTAAGGCGGGCCACAGAAGAGGTACATTTGCAGAGCTTAACAGAGAACGTTGTATCAGTCAAATAGGATTTAAACCATTTAAGAACATTCCATTTTAAGCCCACACACGATTCTAGTCTGGAGAGCAGTATAGCATGATCAACAGTATCAAATGCTGAAGTCAGATCTAAAAGAACTAAAAGCACAGTATCATGCACAGAACGAGCAGTATGGCTGGTGGCATTGTCATGCTGGAGGGTCATGTCAGGATGAGTCTGCAGGAAGGTTACCACATGAGGGAGGAGGATGTCTTCCCTGTAACACACAGAGTTGAGATTGCCTGCAATGACAACAAGCTCAGTCCAATGATGCTGTGACACACCGCTACAGACCATGCGGACCCTCCACCTCCAAATCGATCCAGAGCACAGGCCTCGGGCTAATGCTCATTCCTTCAATGATAAACGTGAGACAAAACCATCACCCCCTGGTGATACAAAACCACGACTCGTCAGAGAAGAGCACTTTTTGAGTGCTCAGTCCTGTCTGGTCCAGCAAAGGTGGGTTTGTGCCCATAGGCGACGTTGTTGTAAGGACCTTACAACAGGCCTACAATCCCTCAGTCCAGCCTCTCTAAGCATATTGCAGACAGTTTTGAGCACTGATGAAGGGATTGTGGGTTCCTGGTGTAACTCGGGCAGTTGTTGTTGCTATCCTGTACCTGTGTGATATTCGGATGTACCAATCCTGTGCAGGTGTTGTTAAACATGGTCTGCCACTGCGAGGATGATCAGATGTCCTTCCTGTCTCCCTGTAGTGCTGTCTTAAACAGGTGCATGTTCATTTATTGTTTATGGTTCATTAAACAAGCATGGAAAACATTGTTCCTCATTCCGTTATTATCTGATGTACTTATTCATATATATTTATATTGCGGGTCTGTTGAATGCTTGATTCTGATTGGTTGACAGACGTTCTAAGGTGTGCATTTATTTTTCAATTAACGAAGTAGTTCCAGGTCTTGACCGTATAATGGTTACATATCACATTGCCAAATTATTTAAGTGAATTAATAGAGCGCTACAGGCTACTACAATAAAACAACCAAATAAAACATTGGTTAAAGTAATTCGGTTAAGAACATCAAACAATGTCTATAATATCCTACATTTATTTAAGGCCTAGTCCACACTAATACGTTTTCGTTTGAAAACACATCTTTTTCTCTCCATTTTGGCCTTCCGTCCACACTGAGATGGCGTTTTTGTCCGCGACAAAATATATTTGGCCTGTGTTATAGCGGTGCTGTTGTGCCTGATACTCACTTTGATAGCGTTGTTCAAAAATAAATGTCACTTTGTACAACCTTCACATTGCATTCCTTCAAAGGCGAAGGGAAGTTTACTCAGAATTGTTTTCTTTGGAAAATGATTGAAAACGTTAGTGTGGACGGAGGGCATTTTGAAACGAAAATGCAGTTTTCATATGTATCTGGATTAATGTAGACGTAGATTTTGGTTGAAAAGCTCCCTTGTCCCCCCAGCACTTACATATGCACACGCACACACGCACACGCACACAAACACGCACGCACGCACGCACACACACGCGCACAAGCACACACGCACAGACACACACACACACACACACACACACACACACACACACACACAGACACATACACACACACATGGAGACTCGTTTCGCAAACAACAAATAGAGCTGCGCCCCAGCAACTTGATCAATACAACAGTAGGCCTATTATCCAAAGTAACTTTTAATATGAAATCTAATCAGCCTCACATAGCTATAATGGAAAGCACCGGGCTATACCCCCACCCCCACCTCCCCAGCATAAAAGTAATCCATAAGACTCCAGTGGTTTAATCCATGTCTTCAGAACTGAACTGATATGACACACTGCAGGTGTGGGTCAAAAACAATATTTAGTCAATATTTAAGTCCTTTTTTTGTTTACTATAAATCTCTACTTTCACTTTCACATTTGCGTTCTTCATGCATATCGCCACCTACTGGTCTGGGCTGGTCAAAGGTGGAGATTAATAATTAAAAAAGGATTTATATATTGATCTGTTTTTCACCCACAATTGTCATATAGATTCTGAAGATATGGATTAAACCACTGAAGTCTCATGGATTACTTTTATGCTGCATTTATGTCATTTTTGAAGATTCAAAGTTTTGTCACCATTCACTTGCATTGCATGGACCTACAGAGCTGAGATATCCTTCTAAGAATTTTAATGTGTGATCTGCAGAAGAAAGAAAGTCAAACGCATCAGGGATGGCATGAGGGTGAGTAAATGATGAGAACATTTTCATTTATCAGTGAACAATCCCTTTAAAAGCTGCTGTGTTTTTGTATACATGATACAATCAAAATCCCACATGACTGAGAGGTTTATATTTTCACATGAGGCCAATTGTCCTCCTAAACATCAACACTAGATGGCAATATCTAGACTTAAACTGAGGGAGTGTGTCTGCATCTCAAACAGTGTTAGGGAGACTATTCCATAGTTTAGGAGTCAAATATGAAAAGGATCTTCCTCCTTTTGTGTATTTTGATATTCTATGATCTATTAACAGGCCAGAATTTTGCGATCGTAATGAACGTGGTAGAAGGTCACTTAAGTACTGTGGATCTAGACCATTCAAAGCTTTGTACATAGTTAACCGGAGTTAACGTAGTTAATCAGAATCAGATTGAGTTTTATTGCTAATTATGATTACACGTACAAGGAATTTGTCTTGGTGGCAGAAGCTTCCAGTGCAAAACAATACAAAGAGATAGTAAAAAAAATAAAATTTAAATAAAAGGTGAATAAAAAATTAAGTATATATATAGAAATACACAATAAGACTAATATATATATATATATATATATATATATATATATATATATATATATATATATATATATACATGTATAAATACAAATCAGTTACAGTGCAAGGGAATGCAATGGCAGAAGATGTAGGATATGCAGGATAAATATAAATAGAATAAGCTGTGTATTACACATTAATTATTGCTCAATGGGGCAGTTTTAACTGTTTATGAGATGGATAGTCTGAGGGAAAAATTGTTCCTGTGTCTGATGGTTCTGGTGCTCAGAGCTCTGATGGGTCGGCCAGAAGGCAACAGATCAAAAAGGTAGTGGGCAGGGTGAGTGAGGTCCAGAGTGATTTTACAGCCTTTTTCCTCACTCTGGATGTGTATAGTTCTTGAAGGGAGGGCATTTTTATATAAAAATGAAATTCCGAAATTCCTATACAAATATTTTATTAAAATTTTTATACAGAGTATACTTAATATGTTATTGAATATTTTTTATACTTTGATGTATCTTAATATTTTATCTATTATATTAAGACATGACTGAGACATATAGGCTATTAAGGATGACCTAGGCGATTTTAAAAGTTCTAGGGTTTAAAATGAATTAAAATGACTGTTTTCGCTATAAAACTTTTATTAGAAATTTTAATAGCTACATAAAATAACTCCATCTTTCAAACATGAACTTCCTATTTCAAGTTGAATAATTATAGAGTCTATAAATTATTAATATATTTTCTGTAAGCTGCAGAACAGAAAGTTGATGGTTATAAAATAGAAATAAATATACTGTGGCCTGAAAAATATTTGGCCACTGAAGTCAGTTCCCTAATTAATTGTTCAATGGTTTTTGGTGACTTGCTCCAGCATTTGTGTGCTATATTTGTATTTAATTGAATATACATAAGTGTGGTAATATACGAACATATGCTAAAGTAAACCTAACCTAAATAAATCATAAATCTGAATCAATTCCGAATGGGGGCTTTTATTTTGAAAACTTTTCCTGCAGTGGCAGTGTTGCGTTTGTTTCATTGTGCGTCACTTTCTGTTGACCAGTTCAATTAATACACTTGTTTATTAACAATGAGAGTTGTTCCCACATGGATAGATAAAGTGCACGACCGTAATAAGGTTGAACAATGGTAAGCTGTTTTATTTTTGCGCTAAACATTAGTTGTAGAGCAGAACGGACGTAGCTAGCAACCGTTGCTATGTAAACAAGCGCTTCATATGCGTTAGTCTGATTTATTCAAGCTGGATTTGTATTGTTCCTTTATACTTATTCTTCGCACACTTTTGAGTAGATATAGAAACAAGGTGCTCGTCATTCTTCTATAGGTTTCATACTGTAACATGAATGCATTAGATGCTAGCTGAACCTAAAACATTCATTTTTCCATCACAATATGAACATGTTTCGTTTTGCCTACCATTAAAATAACATCAAATGGCTTACGAGTTATTGGAACCACGTGAACCTGTCGAATGGGCCTGTCACTGCACATTTATGTTCATGTTATTTCATTAAATTGGTTAATCATGTTAAAATGGGTGTGCTGTGTTTGTGTCTTTCAGTATTTATGATCTCGCCTTCAAACCGGACGGCACTCAGCTCATAGTGGCAGCTGGAAACAGACTTCTGGTATTTTACCATCTTTTATTTCACTGTGTCTCTAAACCTAGTGAGCTGCCTACATACGTAGACAGCAGGCATCGAGTGTGCAATATTTCGGGATTGCATGTTCCAAGTTAACCACATATGTTGAGTATTATATGCGTGTTCCTAAGCAGACCTAAGATACAAAAAAGTGTGCTGCCTTGGAATGCATCTTTGCTATCTATAATGCTGTCTGTCTAGATATGTATCTCTTTAGGTTTAGAGACTCAGCCATGTAACTTTTTCACACACACCGTTGAGGACAAATTATTATCCATATTTCAATCTACAATTCTGATAAAAGTGAATTTTCCTAACATGGAGAGTATTTAACAATAAGGTGTTTATTCCTAATGCATACAATAAGACTACATTTTCATTATTTTTCAGGAAAACACTCTGAACTTCTATAGGCTTGTTAACTGAATTTGCTAGTAGAGAATGTGATGTTGTGTTCGAGTTATTGTAATGTGTTTCAGGTGTATGACACGGCTGATGGCACACTCATACAGCCACTGAAGGGGCATAAAGACACTGTGTACTGTGTGGCTTATGCTAAAGATGGTAATGATCCAATGTGTGTCTGCATGATTCCTATGATTCATCATGTAACCTGTCCTCACTGTTTTGAGCGTCATGTCATGTTTTGTAGGGAAGCGCTTTGCATCCGGGTCAGCAGATAAAAGCATTATCATCTGGACGTCAAAACTTGAGGGGATCCTAAAATACACGTGAGTTTTATAAGGACTACTGATTTTTACTGCAATTTGAATGTATTTTTATGCAGGATTTTGAACTGTATTATTTTATATCATTGTGCCGTTTTGTTTGTTGTTCAGAGTTCTAATTTGCTTCAAGATTTTGACTGAATTAAAAGAAATATTTGAAGCTAGTGTTTTTAATTTTTTTCCATAATGCACCACTTAGGTGTCCACCATTAAATCACTGGAAACAAATATGAAATCATGTAGAATAACAAAAGTGAAGCCTTTTTTTAAGGCCATGACACACACACACACACACACACACACACACACACACACACACACACACACACACACACACACACACACACACACACACACACACACGTGCATATGTATACGTATGTCATCGATGCATGAGGGCAACAAAGGCTATCCCGTCTGGTCCGAATTGATTGACGGTCTTGTAATGATGGTTATGGGAGGAATGTGTCACAACACACAGTGCATTTCACCCTTCTGCTTATGGGGCTGTGTAGCCACAGCCCATGATGACCCCTGTCCACTGTTAAGTGCCTTGCTCAAGGACACAATGGTGGTGGCCGTGGGGTTTGAACCAGTGTCCTTCTGATTAACAGCCCTGTGCTTTAGCCACTACGCCCCTGTCCACTGTCGAAAGCACCTATAATGGGCATGTGGGTGTTGGAACTGGACCTTGTAGCAGTGGAAAAAGGTTGCCTTGTATGATGATTCCCATTTTCTTTTATATCACTTGGACGTGTGCACCGTTTACCTGGGGAAGTGATGGCACCAGGATGCACTGTGGGAAGACGACAAGCCAGTGGATGGAGTGTGATGCTCTGGGCAATGTTCTGTTGGGAAACCCTGGGTACAAACACAAACTTGGGCTCATTTGAAAGTAGACACTGAGACATGTGTTATTCAAGACTAAAAATGTATCATTGAAGTATAAAAAAAATTAGTTAGAGCTATTCATCCATCGTCAACCACTTATCCTGTGTACAGGGTCGCAGGGGGCTGGAGCCTATCCCAGCTAACATTGGGCAAAAGGCGGGGGACACCCTGGACAGGTCGCCAGTCCATCGCAGGGCCACACATAGACAGACATACACTCACACTCACCTCCACATCCACATCCACATCCACATCCACACCTAGGGCAATTTTTTTTTTGGAGACACCAATTAACCTAGCCTGCATGTCTCTTTGGATGGTGGGAGGAAGCCGGAGTACCCGGAGAGAACCCACGCAGACACGGGGAGAACATGCATACTCCACACAGAAAGGCCGGGGCAACCAGGGTTTGAACCCACGACCTTCTTGGTGTGAGGCGACAGTGCTAACCGTTGCACCACCGTGCCGCCCTAAATATAAAATATATATTTTTTAAATATGCAAGACTATGCACAGTGCCCCAAAAACACATCCGATACAAAGCCACGTGTCTGATGAAGGTCTGACACAATTTTGAAGTCGATATGACCATAACTCTTTGTTCCATAATGATGTATGTAAGTGTACTTCCAAAAAAAGACCACTTGGATGCGCCAATAGTAGTAACTCCATAAACCAATGATGAAAGTGGTTCTAAACACACAATTTTGTTTATATTTCAATGTAAAAAATACCTCACAAACCAAAATATACATGAAGATATCATTTTTATTATTATTTGGGAATATATCTGTGATGAGGAGGAACTGCCAGCCCCCAATCGGGCTAATCAGCCAACGAGAGGGATTAGGCCGAGCCGGATGTGGCATACAGGTGCAGCTGCCTTGTGTTTATGTTTATCTTTTTAAGTTTTCATGAAATATTATTTTGACTGTTCAGCCGGTTTCCACCTCCTCCTTGCCCATTTTAACCCTGTTACAATATCATAATGCATTCCACATATATTTATGCATTTTATAAACAATGTGAAAAGAACATTGCATTTTTAAATGTTGCAATGGAAATACAATTTTACTTACAATAAAGATGATTCTCTTCATTTTTCCCTCAAAACAAATATAAATTGACTTTTGCTCAGACGTTCACCCAGTATCTTAAGCCACTGCCTCAAGCCAGAGAGGGTGGCTCATCTCGGCTTGAATGACATGTCCGAGCCACTTGGATGTACATTTGAACGGGGTTTGATGAAACAAAATGCAGTCGGGAGCATGTGTTCTTCATACCCTCAGTGATGGTGACTGAACCTGAGGAAGGTGGATCAGATCCATATCCAGCTACATGACCCATCAGTCAAAAATGAGCTAGTTTTTCATTGGCCAGCTTTATCCAGAGACAAACATGGATGATGCAAATCTTTACATCGCTCGTGTCAACTGTCCTGTTTGGCTATACTGATTGACTACCCAATCACAACTGCACAGAATATTTTGAGGGAGGGCTCGTTTTGTTCATAAGATCCTCCCAAATATAATGTTTTGGTGTTTTGCTACTGAAACACTACACGGAGTGCAAGATTTCGCAGAGAATGGACATGAATGATCACGTGTTGAATATGTAAAACCTGAACAAAGACAGATCGATCAATATTTCCTCATATTTGTAAATGTTTGGGAAAATACCTCATAGATTTTATTTTTTGGATTCTTACAATTAAAAGCATACCAAAGTTAGAGGATTGTGCTCATCTGTGTTTGGCTGGAAGACAATAAAGGTCAGAACTTCCGGTTTAATCTTTTGTGTTATGATTTTCTGTCTTGATGCATTTAATAAAATCTTATGGTTTTATCTTTGCAATAGTCATCTTTTTAAAATATAAAATCTTGAGATCCAGATCATTCAAATGATATGTTGGATGTCAATATTAGTTTACAATTTCACAGTTTAAACATGCATTAAACATAAATTAAATGTGAATAAATACGCAAGTGGGTCATTTTTGGCCCACCTGTCGTTAAGAGGTTGAACCTGCTTACCAAAAATAAAGTGGACATAATCATATTTTAAAAATACTTCAATAACGTTCACTGAATTAAAGAAAAATAAATGTTCTTAAGTTTAATTAAGTGAAGAAATTCACTGTAAAAAATACTGGTGTTTTGTCTTGTTTTTCCATAAAAATTTGTCAAAAAAATCCTTAAAACAAGATACATTTACTTGAGAAGCAACATATAAGATATTTAGACTGGGGAGAGAGTAAGGACATACACCTGAGATGAATTGTTGTTAATTTCTGCTTCTTTGTGCACAGTGAGTGTCGGGGGAGATAAAAGATGGCCCAGTCCACTGAAATCGAGAGAGAGGGGTACATGAGAGACTGTGTGTTCTAATGAGTGTTTTATAGAAGCTGAAAAGCGGCATTTAATTTGTATATGCTGAAAAGCCAACCATTTGTTGTGTGTAACTGAAAAGTACATCACTCTGTACAACCGATCATTTATAATTAAGAAATACGGATATGTGAGTGCAATGCGTTGCTTTAATTGTTGGTAGGGAACTAAAAACCTGACTCGCATGGAATGTGGAAACCGGCTCCCACTTACTCTTTATCTGCCAACAAATGAACCTTTGCCACATTGGTGCTGAAACCCAGGAGGAAGAAGAGTATCCTGCTATAGAGTCATCTTCGCCACTGGAGGAAGTATTCCGATCCCTCGCCAGCATCCACCAGGCTCAACAACAGGCCCAAATGGATCTGCGGGCAGTGCAGCAACAGCGCTTCAAGAGGAGGACCGACGTGTGCTGCGGAGCTTTGTGCTTCAGGAGGGGGCACTCGCCGTGACCCCGGCAGCAGTGAAGATGTGTTGCTCGCTAAGATGGGGGTGCAAAACGATCCGGAGGCCTTTCTGGAGCTCTTCGACTGCAAGGCCCAAGCTCTGGAATGGCTGCGGGTGCAATGAATAATCCATATCTTACTTGCCCAACTTGTGGCTCAACAGCTCCTGGTTGACAACCTCCTGAACTGAAGAAAGCCGTCCTGCAGAGGTTCGGCTGTAGTCCAGAGGAGCACCGTCAGCATTTCCGATCCCTGACGCTTAGCGAAGTCAGCTGCCCATTTGCCTTTGCTCAGCAGCTCTGTGATGTCTGCCGGAGGTGGCAGCTGGCCAAAGAGCATCGGGCATGTCATCAATGTGGAGCAATTTATCTTCTGACAACCGAAAGGATCGGCGGAGTGGGTCCAGTGCCACTGCCCGGCATCATTGGATGAAGCAGTATAGCTAGCGGTTGACCATTTTGGGGCATTGAATACAAATAATCTGGTGAAGGTGAGGTCTGTATGCAGGGATATTTACGATTATCCTGCAGTGACCACCACTTTTCTATTTCGGGGTCAAAAGCATAACATTGAGGCTGTGGTTAGTTCCCGCCACACCCATCCACAAATTTTGGGCACTAATTGGCCGGCTTTTCCTGAATAGTTAAAAGGGTTGTGTGTGGATGGGTCCTGTAATACAGTGGAAAGGTGTGGGGTGCCGCCTACGTCAGCTCCACATCAGGATGATATAAGGGAGGGGAAAGCCTCGGCTTCCCCAGCCCTTAGGGGAATTCCAACTGGGAATTGTCCTCTGGAGCAGACACATACGAGACACTTAAGGATGCATTTGACAAGGTCAAAGTAATTGATGGTCAGCGCTTTCAGCAGCGTATTGTACACACATATCTGTATTTCTTAATTATAAATGATTGGTTGTATTGAGTGACGCAGGACAATCTGACAAAGATACAACCCAGTTGTTAGTACCAAGCCTTTGAAAAATCAGCTCATCATAGTTTGATGGCAGGTCACTTGGGACAGGGGAAAACACTAAGCCGTCTAATGGCCCGATCCTATTGGCTGGACATTTTCGGGGGTGTTACCGTGGTGTGCGATATGCCGTGAATGTCAGCTGGTGAATCCACTGACCACTCCGGCCTCCAGGGGGTTTTCCCAGTTTGAATTGTTATATGGGCGTAAGCCCCGTGGCGTGATAGATGTCATGAAGGAAAATTGGGTGGAGGGACCTTCACAAAGCAGAAATGTTCTTGACCTGAGAGCAAAACTCCACCCACTGGGGTGTCTATCACAGGAGAATTTGCTACAGGCGCAAGAACGTTAGTCCCAGCTGTATAACGGGGGAGCTCGGCTACGGGAGTTTGCACAGGGAGATAAAGTATTTGTATTTCTGCCCACATCGAGCTCAAAATTACTCACGAAGTGGCAAGGGCCCTTTGAGGTCACACGGCAAGTTGCATACGGATAAGGGTGGGGCACGTCATAACGGATTATAGAAAAGTCAACACTGTGTCGAAATTTGACACATATCCAATGTCTTGTATTGACAAACTGCTCGCTCGGTTGGGCACATCTTGCTTTTACTTGACACATCTCAACTAAGATGGGGTTGGAGTGCAGGGTCAGCCATGGTACAGCGCCCCTGGAGCAGATGGGGTCAAGGGTCCAACAGTGGCATCATGGCAGTGTTGGGGCTTGAACCCCTGAGCAACCCACAGCCTTGACCACCAAGCCACCACAGCCCCTTGAAATAATCGAACATTAATCGATTATCAAAATAATCGATTAATGTTTCATGATCTTCACCTACTTACTTTATATATGTGTGTGTATATATATATATATATATATATATATATATATATATATATATATATATATATATATATATATATATATATTCTAGGTTTATGGCTATTGTTTGATTTAGTAATAGGCTATGTTCCATCCTGCAGTGATCAAAATCACAGCCTGCCATCCATCAGAATAGATGACAGTTTTGCTTTTATGATATTTGCAATTGTATGTAATTGTGCAAATTAATTGTGTTTTTCAGTCACAATGATTCGATCCAGTGTGTCGCTTACAACCCCGTCACACACCAGCTGGCTTCATGCTCATCTGGAGACATTGGTGAGTGTGTGTTTACATTGGTATGAGGTGTTTTTTTTAGTCAACATGAAACGCCTTTTACAGACTGTTTTACTTCCATAATGTGAAGTGCTTCAGAGTGAAAGTAGTGTGGGACCTGATTTTATTCAAAGAGAGTGGATTGGATGGTGGAGGGCGGCGGTTGAATAATAAGTACTGTTTTTATACAGTAAATAGGGTGTGAATGTGAACCTGCCAATGATTACATTGCTTCTCCAAAAAGAATAAGATTTAATATTGTTATATAAATTGAACTATTATGCAGTTTGTGGCTGTTGCAGCCTCAGGAATTGGATGACTTGCTTCGACTTGAATCTGCGGATCTGACAGAATTTCAGGGTGTAGCTTTATAGGATGTGAACCAGACAGCACATGTACATATAGAGCTTAAGAAATTCACTACATGGCCAAAGTTTGTGGGCACACCTTTTTGAGTAACGGGGTTTGGCTATTTAAAGCACACTTTTTCTGTTCCAGCATGACAATGCCTCGATGAGGTGTTTAAAGAAAGGTTTACTGAGTCAGGTGTGAGAGAGGACCAATTCCCTATTAAAGACAATAGTTTTGAAATGAAATGTTCAACAAGCATATATAAGTGTGGCGTTCGGCTGTCCAAATACTTTTGGCCATGTATTGAATCATGCACTGGAATGGCCAAATCAGATTGTAACCTAACTGCCATTTGTTTTGCTCATGCTTAAGCAAAATGTTTTGCAAGACAGACTAACAATACCGACGATATTTTTTGTTAAGAGAAACGGGCCAAAGTACCTTCAATCAACAAGTACAAAAAATGTGTAATACTTAATGTCAAGGCTGAAATCTGACAAACTGTATACTGAGATTCTCTAATGACACATGCAGGTCTGTGGTCTCCAGAGCAGAAGTCTGTCTCCAAACATAAAGTGAGCAGTAAGATCACATGCTGCGGGTGAGTTCTGATAATCTCACAGCATTCAGCATCAGGAACACTGTTGCTTTCTTTGTATTGTGATGTTCATTCTTGTATTGTGATGTCAGCTGGACTAATGACGGGCAGTATTTGGCTCTGGGCTTGATGAACGGGGTGGTCAGCATCAGGAATAAGAATGGAGAAGAGAAAGTGAAGATTGAGCGGCCGGGTGGCTCTTCCTCCCCCATTTGGTCCATTGCCTGGAACCCGTCCAAGTAAGATTAGACCAGAGTTTTTATTACATCATTACTGTACATTTGATGTCAGTTTTTTGTTAGGTGCATATTTCAAGGCCTTACAATAAGTGAATAGATGTTATCAAAGCACTGCTAGATCTATTCTCAGGACTAATTTAGCTTTTTTACTAGATGTTTGAAGTCCATTCCCCTCAAATTCACACAGATGTCCTAACAGAGTAACCACGGGTGGAATTCAGCACATTAACTATGACCAATTACATTTATACATTTTTAAGTGTGACATTTCAGGGCCACTGTTTATGTATCATTACTGCATATACAGTGAATGTTGGTGGTTGTTATATATATAAATATATATGCTTTTTTTCTTTTGTTATATGAAGGCCATTATAAATTTTTCACCAGGCCTCCAAATAACTTTTCAAATGTCTTTTATGTAAAGATTTCACTGTTTTAGTCTTGTCCCCAACCCAGACTTTCAATATGAATTTATGAAAATACATTATAAAAACATAAAGAAATTATTATTACATATCATCTAAACAAACACAAACCATTTCAATATTTAATGTTTGGCAATGTTTTTTAAAATGTTAGTTTACTAGTGGACAAAAGTGTCAGTGAAGAGCATGCTTGAGATTATATATACAGTTGAAGTCAGAAGTTTATATACACCTTATACAAATACATTTAAACTCAGCTTTTTACAAGTCCTCCTGATATTTAATCATAGAAAACATTCCCTGTCTTAGTGGAATGTGAAATGTCAGAATAATAGTCAGTATAATAATGTCAGTTTTATTACATTCTCAGTGGGTCAGAAGTTTACATACACTTTGTTAGTATTTGGTGGCATTGCCTTTAAATTGTTTAACTTGGGTGAATCATTTTGGTTCGCCTTCCACAAGCTTCTCACAATAAGTTGTTGGAATTTTGTCCCATTCCTCCAGACAGAACTGGTGTAACGGAGTCAGGTTTGTAGATCTCCTTGCTCGCACACACTTTTTCAGTTCTGCCCAGAAATATTCTATGGGATTGAGGTCAGGGCTTTGTGATGGACATTCCAATACCTTGAATTTGTTGTCCTTAAGCCATTTTGCCACAACTTTGGAGGTATGCTTGGGGTCATTGTCCATTTGGAAGACCCATTTGTGACCAAGCTTTAAATTCCTGGCTAATGTCTTGAGATGTTGCTTCAATATATCCACATAATTTCCCTTCCTCATGATGCCATCAGTCTCTCCTGCAGCAAAGCACCCCCACAACCTGATGCTGCAACCCCCATGCTTTACAGTTGGGATGGTGTTATTTGGCTTGCAAGCCTCACCCTTTTTCCTCCAAACATAACAATGGTCATTATGGGCAACCAGTTCAATTTTTGTATCATCGGATCAGAGGAAATTTCTCCAAAAAGTAAGATCTTTGTCTCCATGTGCACCTGCAAACTGTAGTCTGGCTTTTTATGGCGGTTTTGTTGCAGTTGCTTCCTTGCTGAGCAGCCTTTCAGGTAAGGTCGCTATAAGACTCGTTTTACTGCGGATATAGATACTTGTCTGTTTTCTCCAGCGTCTTCACAAGGTCCTTTGCTGTTGTTCTGGAATTGATTTGCACTTTTCATACCAAACTACATTTATCTCTAAGAGACAGAATTCATCTCATTCCTGAGTGTTATGATGGCTGTGTGGTCACATGGTTTTTATACTTGCGTACTATTGTTTGTAAAGATGAATGTGGTACCTTTAGGCATTTGGAAATTGCACCCAAGAATGAACCAGACATGTGGATGTCCACAAATACATCCAAAGGTACACCTCCAATTCAGTACACCTACTATCAGAAGCTAATTGGCTAATTGCCTAAAGGCTTGACATCATTTTCTGGAATTTTCCAAGCTGCTTAAAGACAGAGTTAACTTAGTGTATGTAATCTTCTTATTGACTGGAGTTGTAATATAGTCAGTTAAAAGTGACGCAGTCCGTCTGTAAACAATTTTTGGAAAAATGACTCACAAAGTAGATGTCCTAAACAACTTGCCAAAACTATAGGTTGCTCATATTAAATCTGTGGAGTGTTTAAAAAATGAGTTTTAATTACTTCAAACTAAGTGTATATAAACTTCTGACTTCAACTGTATATACATTATATATATATATATATATATATATATATATATATATATATATGTGTGTGTGTGTGTATATAATCTCTGAACTCTTCTGGTGAGAAAAAGGTTCTTATTTAAACAAAAAGAGAGTTTGCAATGCTGCTTTGAGTGAATTAAGTGGAGGGGTGCCGTTTGTTCATGAAACACAAGGAGGAGCTGTTGCACTAGTAATTCTTGTTCAGTTCTATCCTTACTTGTCCTTAAGTGCTTCAGTAGTGAAACATAGATGTGATGCTGTGCAGTTAAATCTATTAAGTGGCAACTTAAGTAGCAGCTTACTCCGACTGTCCCTAATTAGTAGTGTTTACAAGGCAAGCATAATTTATGAGTTATTTGAACCAACCCCACACTGTTTGTGCTACAGACATGAATGCTGCCTCAAATTGTACAGCTTGTTGAGGAGATGTGTGTTATTACTTTTCTAAGTTACTGTGAAACAGTCAAAGGAAGGGACAGAAACAGGCGTCAGCTTAAGGGGTAAGCTTTCTTTTTAATCTTAATTTATACATGAACACAAGTCTTCTTGGCCTTGTTGTCGGGCTCTCCCTCTCGATGCTCTGTGGCTGCTGGCTTTTATCCGCTCTCCTCACGCTACTGCAATTATACACAGGTGTTAGGCTTAATTTAGCTCAGGTGTAAGCGCCCTTACCGCTTTTCTCTCCCGGACGGGCGCTTGACCACGCCCCCGCTGCCACATACCCCAGCGGGATCACATCAATTGGCGATGTGATCCAAGATGGCGGCGCGGTAGCACGCAGCGGCCACTCCGGATCCACAATGGTGCTATTTTTGTTAAAAAAGCCCGACTTTTGCAACACATGGACATCGGAGCAACCAGTGTTCGTGTCTACCATCGCCAGACACTACTCAAATATAAGACTCATGCAAAAACCAAGCTGCATGATGACCTGCAGGAGGCGCTACGCGTACTCGGCTTGCTGCGGAGACCAGGCCTCCAGCCCTCGGCGTCGCCTGATGCCGGTGGCCGGGGAGAGGACGGCGTAAGCGGTGTGCGAAAGCGGAAGCGTGAAAGAGGGCGGGGTCCATGCTAGGCTAAAACAAACCCTAGCCGGCCGGCTCTCCCGTCTATCCTGCTCTCACATGTTTGCTCCCTGGACAACAAACTGGACTATATCCGACTCCAGCAGGCTACGCAGCATGAGTTTAGAGACTGCTGCGTCTTTGTTTTCACGGAGACGTGGCTCAGCGACAGAGTTCCGGATGCCGCCATTCAGCTAGACGGGCTCGCCTCGTTTCGTGCCGACAGAAATACAGCTCTCCGCGGTAAGACTCGCGGTGGTGGCTTGTGTGTTTACATCAACACGGAATGGTGCAAGAACTCTATGCTAGTCTCTAGTTACTGTTCATCGCTGTTGGAGCTTGTGACTGTTAGATGCAGACCTTTTTATCTACCACGGGAATTCACCACTGTTTGCATAACTGGAGTTTACATTCCCCAGCGCTAACGCTAAGGAAGCGCTCTGTGAACTGTATGGGGCTATGAGCTGAACTGCAGAACGCTCACCCCGACGGACTGTTTATTGTCGCCGGAGATTTCAACCATGCAAATCTCAAGACAGTGCTCCCTAAATTCCATCAGTATGTGAACTTTGCAACGAGAGGGCGTAACGGCTTGATCTTGTTTACACAAACATCCCAGGCGCGTGCAGGTGGAGCCCCGCCCCACCTCGGCTACTCAGACCACATCTCTGTTATGTTAATTCCAGCATACAGACCGGCTCGTCAGACGCACAAAACCGCTTCAGAAGCAGGTGAAAACCTGGCCAGCAGGAGCCATCTCTGCTCTTCAGGACTGTTTTGAGTGTACTGACTGGCACATGTTCAGGGAGGCTGCAACATATGGCGATTCTACCAACTTGGAGGAATACACAGCATCAGTGACCAGCTACATCAGCAAGTGCATTGATGATGTCACTTTCTCAAGACCATCACCACACGCTCCAACCAGAAGCCGTGGATGACTGCGGAGGTGCGCACGCTGCTGAGGTCCCGAGACTCTGCCTTCAGAGCAGGCGATAAGGCAGCCCTAAGAACAGCTAGGGCCAAACTGTCACGGGCAATCAGAGAGGCAAAGCGCCTGCGCCCAGAGAATCCACAGTCACTTCCAGGACAGCGGTGACACGCGGCGCATGTGGCAGGGCATCCAGGCCATCACCAACTACAGGACAACATCAGTTGCCTGTGACAAAGATGCCTCCCTTCCAGATGCACTGAACGACTTCTACACTCGGTTTGAAGTGCAGAACGACGTGATGGCGAGGAAGTCCACCCCTCCTCCCAACGTCCAGGTGCTCTGTCTTACCACGGCAGATGTGAGGAAAACTCTATGTAGAGTCAACCCACGGAAGGCTGCTGGACCAGACAACATTCCTGGCAGAGTGCTCAGAGGATGTGCAGACCAGCTAGCAGATGTTCTTACCGACATCTTCAACATCTCTCTGAGCAGCGCTGTTGTTCCAACGTGCTTCAAGGCCACCACCATCATCCCCATGCCAAAGAAGTCTCCAGTGTCCTGCCTCAACGACTACCGTCCCGTCGCACTTACACCCATCATCATGAAGTGCTTCGAGAGGCTCGTCATGAGGCAGATTAAGACCCAGCTGCCCCCTCACTAGACCCACTGCAGTTTGCGTGATCGTTCAAACCGTTCAACGGACGATGCCATCACCACAACCCTCCATCTGGCCCTCACCCACCTAGACAATAAGGACTCATACGCTCGAATGCTGTTCATAGATTTCAGCTCAGCATTCAACACAATCATTCCCCAGCACCTGATTGGAAAGCTGAACCTGCTGGGCCTGGACACCTCCCTCTGCAACTGGATCCTGGACTTCCTGACTGGGAGACCTCAGTCAGTCCGGATCAGGAACAGCATCTCCACCACCACCACACTGAGCACTGGGGCCCCCAGGGCTGTGTGCTCAGTCCACTGCTGTTCACTCTGCTGACTCACGACTGTGCAGCAATGCACAGCTTGAATCACATCATCAAGTTCGCCGATGACACGACCGTGGTGGGTCTCATCAGCAAGAACAACGAGTCAGCATACAGAGAGGAGGTGCAGCGGCTGACAAACTGGTGTAGAGCCAACAACCTGTCCCTGAATGTCGACAAAACAAAAGAGATGGTTGTTGACTTTAGGAGAGCACAAGGTGAACACACTCCGCTGAACATCGACGGCTCCTCTGTGGAGATCGTCAAGAGCACCAAATTCCTTGGTGTTCACCTGGCGGAGAACCTCACCTGGTCCCTCAACACCAGCTCTATCACCAAGAAAGCCCAGCAGCGTCTCTACTTTCTTCGAAGGCTGAGGAAAGCACATCTCCCAACCCCCATCCTCACTACATTCTATAGAGGGACTATTGAGAGCATCCTGAGCAGCTGCATCACTGCCTGGTTTGGGACTTGCACCGCTTCGGACCACAAAGCCCTGCAGAGGATAGTGAGGACAGCTGAGAAGATCATTGGGGTCTCTCTTCCCTCCATCAAAGACATTTACAAAAAACACTGTATCCATAAAGCAACCAGCATTGTGGACGACCCCACACACCCCTCACACAAACTCTTTACCCTCCTCCCGTCTGGCAAGAGGTACCGAAGCATTCGGGCCCTCACGGCCAGACTGTGTAACAGCTTCTTCCCCAAGCCATCAGACTTCTCAATACTCAGAGACTGGTTTGACATACACGTGTCCTGAGTTGCACTTTAATAACTGTCACTTTATAACTGTCTGCTACCTCAATAACTGCTATGTGCATAGAACATTATCTCATAGTATGTTATGTTTACATTTTTAGAAACTGTCATCTTTTTGCACTACTGTGTACTGGTCGGCGCTGCGCTGTCTATTGTCCTGTTCATTGTCAGTAATTTGTTGTACTGTCCTGTACTTTTTGCACATGTTTGCACGTGCACTTTATATAGGTATATATAGGTAGTTTATATAGGTATTTTATTTCATTGTGTTGTCTCATGTGGTCCTATGTTGGTCCTTTGTTGTTTTTATGTAGCACCATGGTCCTGGAGGAACGTTGTCTCGTTTTGCTGTGTACTGTACTAACTGTATATGGTTGAAACGACAATAAAAACCACTTGACTTGACTTGACCCCACCGCCCGACTCAGGCCGGGGTGTCATCCGGCCTGCCTACCACTCCCCCCCATTTCTGGAGAGGAAGTCAGCGGCAGCCATCTGCACCCCCGGTCTGTGGACCACCTTGAACTTGAAAGGCTGGAGTGCCAGATACCAACGGGTGATCCGGGCGTTAGTATCTTTCATGCGGTGGAGCCACTGCAGTGGGGCATGATCCAAGCAGAGAGTGAAGGCCCGCCCCAGCAGGTAGTATCGGAGCGTGAGGACCGCCCACTTGATGGCCAGACACTCCTTCTCTACGGTGCTGTACTTGGTCTCCCTCAAGGAGAGCTTCCGGCTAATGTACAGCACCGGGCGCTCCTCTCCCTCCACCACCTGCGAGAGTACGGCCCCCAGCCCTCTGTCTGAAGCGTCCGTCTGTAATACAAAAGGGAGAGAGAAGTCAGGTGCATGCAAAAGCGGCCCCCCACAAAGTGCAGCTTTAATCTGTGTAAACGCCTGTTGGCACTGCTCCGACCATTGGACCGGATCTGGAGCCCCCTTTTTAGTGAGGTCAGTCAGCGGGCTGGTGACATCCGAATAATTAGGCACAAACCGTCTGTAATAGCCAGCCAGCCCCAGGAACTGCCTCACCCCCTTTTTGGTCTTGGGTCTAGGGCAAGTCGCAATCACCGCGGTCTTGTCAATTTGGGGACGCACCTGGCCATGTCCCAAGTGGAACCCCAGATACCGTACCTCCACACGCCCAACCGTGCACTTTTTCGGGTTTGCCGTGAGCCCCGCCCGCCGCAGCGACCTCAGGACGGCCCTCAGATGTTGCATGTGCCGCTGCCAATCATTGCTATAAATGATGATATCGTCTAGATAGGCAGCGGCGTAAGCAGTGTGCGGTCTGAGGATCCTATCCATGAGACGCTGAAACGTGGCTGGTGCCCCGAACAAACCGAAAGGAAGCGGCACGAATTGGTGTAATCCAAACGGCGTAGTGAAAGCCGTTTTTTCACGGGATATTGGTGTCAAGGGGATCTGCCAATAACCCTTCGTTAGATCCAAGGTCGAATAAAATCGAGCAGTACCTAACCGATCGAGCAGTTCATCAACACGGGGCATTGGGTACGCGTCAAATTTAGACACCGCGTTGACTTTTCTATAATCCACACAGAAACGTACAGACCCGTCGCTCTTGGGAACAAGAACGACCGGGCTGGACCAATCGCTGTGGGATTCTTCTATTACCCCCATCTCAAGCATTGCGTCCAATTCTTCCCGAACTGTTTTCTTTTTATGTTCGGGCAAGCGATAAGGGTGGCAACGTACCACCACGCATGGCTCGGTCTCGATGTGGTGTTGTATGATGTTTGTGCGGCCCGGTAGAGGAGAGAACACGTCTGCAAACTCCTTTTGTAGTCGGAAACCTCTGCGAGTTGGGGCGGTGAGAGGTGGTCTCCACAAGGAACCGGGGTGTTAGGATTGCAGGCTTTGTTTACCTCCGGTCCGAGCTCCGCCTTCTCCGGAACTACCGTTGCCAACGTCACAGAGGCCGCCTCTTCTCTCCACAATTTCAGGAAGTTGAGGTGATATATTTGACCCCCTCTATCGGTACGTTTGACTTCATAATCGAGGTCCCCTTCTCGTCGTGTGACCTCAAAGGGTCCTTGCCACTTGGCGAGTAATTTCGAGCTCGATGTTGGGAGTAATACAAGCACTTTCTCTCCCGCTGCAAATTCCCGTAGCTGAGCACCCCTGTCATACAGACGGCGTTGCCGTTCTTGAGCCTGGAGCAAATTCTCCTGTGTTAATTGCCCCAGTGTGGAGTTTTGCTCGAAGATCAAGAACGTATTGAATTTCATTTTTACTATTAGAAGGTCCCTCCTCCCAAGCTTCACGAATGACGTCGAGGACCCCGCGTGGGCGTCGCCCGTACAGCAGCTCAAATGGGGAGAACCCCGTGGAGGCTTGCGGAACCTCTCGTACTGCGAATAACAGGGGGTCCAGCCACTTATCCCAATTCCTAGCGTCTTCGTGCACGAATTTACGAATCATATTTTTTAGTGTTTTATTAAATCGTTCCACCAGTCCATCTGTCTGAGGATGGTACACGCTAATGCGAATCGACTTAATGCCCAATAGTTCATAAAGTTCGCGAAGTGTTCCTGACATAAAAGTAGTGCCTTGGTCGGTGGGGGTTCCGAGAGAAATCCTCACCCGGGAGATTATCTTGAAGAGTGCCCCGGCAACACTACGTGCTGAGATGTTGCTCAGAGGCACTGCTTCCGGATATCGCGTAGTGTAATCCACCAGGACTAACACAAAGCGATGTCCGCGTGACGTCCGTTCTAATGGCCCGACGAGGTCCATTCCAATTCTCTCGAAGGGGACCTCGATCAATGGAAGGGGGCGCAAAGGCGCTTTTGGGGTGGCCAGTGGGTTTACCAGCTGACATTCGCGGCACGCCGCACACCACCTGCGGACGTCGCCGCCAATGCCCGGCCAATAGAAACGGGCTATTAGACGGAGAAGTGTTTTCCGTTCCCCTAGGTGACCGGCCATAGGATTATAGTGAGCCGCCTGGAAAACCATTTCCCGGCGGCTCCGCGGAACCAGCAATTGTGTCACTTTCTCCTTTGTTTGAGCGTCCTGCGTCACTCTGTATAACCGATCTTTTAATAACCGAAAAATACGGATATGAAATGGCGACGCCCGGCCGGAGTTGTTGACCATCGATTACTCTCACTTGGTCAGAAGCGTGCTTAAGGGTTTCATCCTGCGACTGCTCCAAGGGGAAGTCCCCCTCAGGGAATTCCCTGAGAGGAGGGGCGACAACCTCGCCCCTTCCCTTGTCACTCGGAGTAGCCGAGGACGGCTCCGGCTCCGCCTCCCCTGCCAAAGCATCGCACATCACACATCTCTTCACTTTCATGCAGGACCCATCTGCATACACTCCCTCTAATACATTTCTAAAATTCGGCCAATCAGTACCCAAGATTAGCGGATGGGTGAGGCAGGAACTAACCGCTGCCTCCACACTATGTTTTCCTCCCCGGAATTTGATTGCCAAAGTCACCATGGGATACTTGTGAACATCCCCATGCACACACCTCACCCTCACCCGTTTAGCTGAGCCCAAAGCCCCGGGTTGAACCAAGCGTTGATGGATGGTGGTCTGGTTACAGCCGGTATCCAACAATGCTTGGTATGTACCCCCCTGGATCCTTACCGGAATCCGGTATGCTCCAGCCCGACCGGGGGCAGCCTGCGGGACATCGGAGACCCGCACCACCGTCCCCACCTCCATCAGCGGACATTGATCCCGGAAGTGGTCCAGGTCTCCAGCAGGCCGGCCCAGGCGCCACGGCCGCACCCGTGCTGGCAGGCGCCCCCACCTGAGGAGGAGAGCGGCTGAAGGACTGGGAAGGGGTAGGCGGGTTCTCCCATGGCCGGGAGGTTGGTCTTGTGTATCCTCCACGCCTGCGCGGGGCAAGAACGGGCCCTGGGGAGAGAGCAGAGCGAGAGGGAAAGGGGGGGGAACGGGGGAAGACACAGGGGAGAGAGAGAGAGGGGGGGAGGGCTCATCCGCCCTCGGTATCGCCGCCAAGTGGTCCTCCGCAAGCTGGACAGCTGCCTCCAGCGACGCCGGGCGGTGGCACTGGACCCACTCCGCCGTTCTCCTGGGCAGCCGTTGCGCGAATTGCTCCAGCACCACCTGATCGATGACTCCCTCGATGTCGCGGTCCCCCGCGAGCAGCCACCACCGACAGGTGTCCCGGAGCCATTCAGCAAACGCGAACGGGTGATCACACTTCTCTAGCTTCATGCTCCGGAAGAGCTGGCCGTTCTCTTCCGGGCTCCGACCGACCCGTTGCAGAATGGCCCTCTTCAGGTCAGCGTAAGCCAGGAGGCTTGTCGCCGGCAGTTGTTGTGCCGCGAGTTTTGCTTCCCCGGACAGGAGAGGAATTAGGCGGGCTGCCCACTGTTCGGGCGGCCAGCCCCAGATTTCTGACGTCCTCTCGAACAAGTCGAGGAAGGCCTCAGGATCATCTTCTGCCCCCATCTTCTGTAACGTGGGCGGGGGTAGCGTAGCGCGGGTGTCTGGGGTCGCGGCTGAGGCCGACGCAGTCTCCTGGCTGAGGAGGCTCCAGATAGCGAGTCGGTCCTCTGCCTGAGCCCACATGATCGCGAAAAAACTTCGATCTTGATCCTGCCGGAGCTCAAGCAGGGATTGTTGGTGGCCTTGATGGAGAGTTGCGAGGGACTGGAGGACTTCCGCCAGCTGGGAGGACTCTACGGGGCGACTCTGTTCCATAACTTGGAAAAAAAAAAAAAGGTGTTCCTTCTGTTCCCGGGTTTCGGGCACCAATGTGAAACAGTCAAAGGAAGGGACAGAAACAGGTGTCAGCTTAAGGGGTAAGCTTTCATTTTAATCTTAATTTATACATGAACACAAGTATTCTTGGCCTTGTTGTCGGGCTCTCCCTCTCGATGCTGTGTGGCTGCTGGCTTTTATCTGCTCTCCTCACGCTACTGCAATTAGACACAGGTGTTAGGCTTAATTTAGCTCAGGTGTAAGCGCCCTTACCACTTTTCTCTCCCGGACGGGCGCTTGACCACACCCCCGCTGCCACAGTTACATAAAGTACCTTTGGAAGATGATTTAACAGGTAAAAAAGACCTCTAGACTTACATTGAAAGAGGGACCCGAGCCATATCTAGAGAGCTCTTGTGAGTGTGCTCTTTTGACTAGGGCCAGCAAGAAACCACCCAGAAAACCCAAACAACCACATATACAAAGACCACACAGAGTTCAGTTATTTACAGTGGTGACAACCTCATTCTACAACCAAAATTCAGGTTGTGACAACCACATTTACATTAAATCCATGTAGTGTACAGAACCAAACTGAGCAACTCATGGACACTTTTCTTTTGATAGCGAATGGTTTTTAAAAAGGTGAAATCTTGTTTAAAGCAAAACATTGGTATGGGTATCACTGACAATTAATGCAATTTCAGGAGTTAAAGCCTGCTCACACCAAGGACGATAACCATAACAATAACTATAACCATAAAGTTTAAAAAAATAATTCTTACTCTTAGAGAATAGTGGAGTCCACACCACTACTATAACGATAACGTCACAGAGGAGCATATCATTAGGATCACTTTCAGAGCAATTTTTTAATCAGGTGATGAATGAAAAAACATTGACAGCCAATCAAAATCCATCCAACTTTAAAGAGCTCGAGCCACAACGTGCACTCATCCTCAAAATAACACATTCCAGCACTGAATTACATGCACAACCGAAATGGAAACTCCTGCTCAAAAACCGCTAATGTCTCTTCTGCATTCTTTTTCAGTATTTTTGGAGATGAGATAATGAAAAGCTAATCCAAGCTGGTGGCATATAATTACTTCAGGTATACAGCACTAATGTTGACAACATTGCCTTCTTTCCATTTGTTTTTCTTTTGGTTTCTTTGCAAAACGTACAGCAGTAGCAGGTCATCTATGTCCATTCTCTTGGCAGTAAACATAACTACAGCATGCACTTAGAACAGTAGATAGTTCTCATCTGTTGGTGTGGATGCTAATATTGTTATCTTTAAAGTTATTGTTAGAGTTATCATTCTTGCTGTGAAAGGGCCTTGACTCCTGTATCCCGTACACACACAGAGCAAGAAATTAGGGGATTCATTTAAGCATTTAAATGTGGCTGTCACTCCCAAAACTTTGCAGGACTAACAATAAAAGTCAAGAGTACTAAAAGAGTCATGTGTGTGTTTCAGGGATGAGCACAATGATATCTTGGCAGTGGCTGATTGGGGACAGAAGCTGTCTTTCTACCAGCTCAGTGGGAAACAGGTCAGTGTCTACTTGAAAAAACATACTTGCTTATTCTTACATTGGATAAGTAAGTGATAATCCACGGCTAGGTGCGTGTTTAACAATTTTAATGCAATGCGTGGAGGTGAAGAACCACAAAAAGCATTCAAATTGTATAACACACACCTAATTCTGGATTATCCCGCTTATACCACGGTCACTTACCAGCATTAAATGGTGACAGCTATCATTGATTTTTACAGCGCAGATTCTGACTGGAACAATGACTATAACTGTTATCTTTGTCTATGTTATTAGATTTAGAGTTCTGCCCATTCAAAGTCAGACTCAGAGATAAATAATGCTGTAATATCACATTTATTTGAAAGAATTAAATAAAAAAAGCTGTACCAGTAATTGGAAAAATTGAAATTTCTTTAAAAACTGTGAATTTAAATACTTAATCCAGAAATAATAATAGCCACAGAATATGGGGCCCTGGGTTGCTCAGTGGTAAAAGACGCTGACTATCACACCTGGAGTCGTGAGTTTGAATCCAGGGCGTGCTGAGTGACTCCAGCCAAGTCTCATAAGCAACCAAATTGGCCTGGTTGCTAGGGAGGGTAGAGTCACATGAGGTAAACTCCTCGTGGTCACTATAACGTGGTTCGTTCTCGGTGGGGCGTGCGGCGAGTTGAGTGTGGATGCTGCGGTGGATGGCGTGAAGCCTCCACACGTGCTATGTCTCCGTGGCAACGTGCTCAACAAGCCACGAGATAAGATGCGTAGTTTGGCGATCTCAGACATGGAGGAAACTGGGATTCATTCTCTGCCACCTGGATCGAGGCGAATCGCTACGTGACCATGAGGAATTAAAAGCACATTGGGCATTCCAAATTGGGAGAAAAGGGGGAATAAATAATAAATAAAAGAATTGCCACAGAATATAGAATGCTTAGCACTCCTTAGAACATGTAATATTTTATTAATATTCTTTTTTCCTATTCTATTCCTAAAACCGGTGTTGCTGACATGACAGTTGTTAAAGCAGGGCTCGACATTAATGCTTGTCCGCTTGTCAGGGACAAGTGGATTTTTGAAGGAGCAAGTGAAAGAGAATTTTACTTGCCCGACCGGACAAGCAAACTGATTAAAACGTCAATAATAATAAAAAATAACCGGCTGTATTTTTGATAGCCTAGGCCTGTGTCATTCATTAGAAAGTTAATATAAAATAATACAGAGTGCGTAATTTTATAAATAGCTAGCGATCTAGTAACAGCTGTGCCCTGTTTGATTGACATGTGGTGTATGTGTGTGTGCTAAACATACACATGTGCTCCGAAAATTCTCACGCCAATGTGCACCTGAAGGGTCAAATACATTCCAAAATGCCCATCTTGGTGAGGTATTCATGTAAACACAGATAGTGATGTCTAAAGTGAACATAAACAGCAGAGAAAAAAGCAGATTTGTATTAAAATATCAGGCTTGAAAGTATAAATGTAAGCTAATAGATCTGCTGCTGTCTAGTGTGTCATTTAATAATCAAACAACCAGAACAAGAAAATGAGAAAACCACTCACTGCTCTTGACTGAGTAACTTTAGTAGCTTTAAAAAGTATAAATGTATTAAAATCATACAGTAAAGAACAGTAGTAGTTTTATGTTGCATTTCATTCTGAATGTTTACTTTAATAATTAATACTTTATACAGTTGAAGTCAGAAGTTTACATACACGTTAGCCATATACATTTAAACTCAGTTTTTCACAATTCCTGACAATTAATCGTAGAAAACATTGCTCAGTTTTATGTCAGTCTGAATTACTACTTTATTTTAAGAAAATGAAATGGTAGAATAATAAAGAATAATAGTAGAAAGAATTATTTATTTCAGCTGATATTTCTTTCATCACATTCTCAGTGGGTAAAAAGTTTGTTAGTATTTAGTAGCTTTTAAATTATTTAACTTGGGTGAATCATTTTGGTTCGCCTTCCACAAGCTTCTCACAATAAGTTGTTGGAATTTTGTCCCATTCCTCCAGACAGAACTGGTGTAACTGAGTCAGGTTTGTTGGCCTCCTTGCTCACACACACTTTTTCAGTTCTGCCCACAAATATTCTATGGGATTGAGGTCAGGGCTTTGTGATGGACATTCCAATACCTTGACTTTGTTGTCCTTAAGCCATTTTGCCTCAACTCAAAAGGTATGCTTGGGGTTATTGTCCATTTGGAAGATCCATTTGCGATTAAGCTTTAACTTCCTGTCTGATGTCTTGAGATGTCGCTTCAATATATCCACATAATTTTTTTTTCTCATGATGCCATCTATTTTGTGAATTGTACCAGTCCCTCCTGCAGCAATGCATCCCCACAACACGATGCTGCACCCGCATGCTTCACGGTTGGGATGATGTTCTTCATCTTGCAAGCCTCCAAACATAACTATGGTCATTATGACCAAAAAGTAATTTTTTGGTTTCATCAGACCAGAGGAAATTGCTCCAAAAAGTAAGAGCTTTGTCACTATGTGCACTTGCAAACTGTAGTCTGGCTGTTTATGGCGGTTTTGGAGCAGTTGCTTCTTCCTTGCTGAGCAGCCTTTCAGGTTATGTTGATATAGGACTCGTTTTACTGTGGATATAGATACTTGTCTACCTGTTACCTCCAGCATCTTCACAAGGTCCTGTGCTGTTGTTCTGGGATTGATTTGCACTTTTTAAACTTTTTAAGCTAAGTGGCTTATAGCCTAAAGGCTTGTCCTTTAAAGATTTTAGACTTAAAGAATTAAGACATGACTTAGACTTGTCCTTGAATGATTTAAAACTTGTCTTTGACTTGTCATAGAAAGATTTGAGACTTGAATTAGACTTGTTATTGAAAAATGTGAGACTTGACCTAGGCTTATCCTTTAAAGGTTTTAGACTTGACTTTTACTTGTCCATGAAAGATTTAAAACTTGACTTTGACTTGTCCTTGAAAGATTTGAGACTTTAAATTGCCCTTGAAAGATTTGAGATGACTTTAAATTGTTCTTTTAAGATTTGAGACTTCACTTAGACTTGTCTTTAAAAGATTTGAGACTTGACTTTGACTTGTCGACTGCATTTCTTCTTGTCGAATTTACCCCCCATTGTGCCTGCACTGTGAAGGCCACACAAACCATGTACTAGAACAACAGCACTTTCCTTCAGTAAAACGGTATAATTACAGCATGCCTGCATGTCCTCCCCCAGGTACATATGGGAAGTGGAGTAATTAAGGGAAAATATGCATTGCTCGTTAAGCAGTAACTCGGTTGCCTCCAGTGCTGTCTGAACAAACATTCAGCATGCTGTTTGCATTACAATGATATTGGTAGGAGCTTGTAAAACTGCTGTTGTCCAGAGCAGTGGAGGTATTTAAGGGAAAAGCATAGAGGCACGTCTCATCTGTGAGAGGAAACACATGCTCGGGTGTGTGTGTTTGTGTGTGTGTGTGTGTGTGTGTGCGTGTGAGACATGGGTTTGGCTAACAGACATCAGTAGACAGCACAATAAAGACCATTTAGGAAACTAATGTGACGTGTGTTTGGCCGAGTACTACACATGATTTGATGTAAGAGGCAGAGGCAGAGACAAGAGACAAAACCCATACATGCATTCCCAAATATGAAACATGATCCTCCTGCTTGCTCTTTGTCATTCTGCCTCTTTTTCTCCCTAACCCTCATGTTTTCTCTCTCTTCTGCATTATTGCTTGTTCTGTCTGTCTCTCTCACTTTAATGTAGTTTCTCTTGCACTGAAACAGTCTGAACCACTTCATTTGAGTGAAAACACAGTTCCAAAGGATAGTTCACCCAACATTTTTTATTCTGTCATTATTTACCTGCCGTCCTATTGTTCAAAACCCATATGATGTTTTGAGTCTCGTGAGATGCTTTGGAGATGGTTATTTCATGGCCAACTTTTCAGATTAATGGATCATTACAAAATATTTCATTAGACTCTCACTTTTCGTTAGGTTACATGACATTCTCGCTAGCAATTAGTCATTGCTTTGTTATGAACTTTAATAAGCATTAATTGCTTGAATAGTAAGTGTTCCTAAAACAGTTGTAAACACATTAACTAAACATAAATATATTTCCAATTTATTGCATGCATAAATGTATAAACATTGTCTTTATTAATTATGGATTTATGTCGTAATGTTCTCATAAACATGTTACCATGGGTTTGCATCAACTGAAACATATTTGTTAGGTATGAGTAACAATTTTCTTTTAAGTTTATTAAAGATGGAAAACAATTATCAGACTGCATGTGTATGAACTTATTAAACAAAAAAATGTTTGCTACAGAAATATAAATGAATATGATTTTGTTGTTGAATACTTTATTAATATATTATTAACAATTTAGGACCAACAATTTCTAAATCATGGATTACCTATAAAATAATGCTTGACAAATACTTTATACCATGTAGTTAGTAAAGTGTTACCCACCTTTTGCATTCCACTGTAAGAAAGAAAGTCATACAGGTTTAAAATGACATGAGTAAATGATGATCTTTTCCTTTAAGAAAAGAGTGTAAGAGTGTGTAGGAGGCTTACTGACTATGTTTTCTGCCAATGGGATATCACATGATGTATGATACTGTCTAGGATTTCACATGATGACTGAACTTCACATGCCGTCACTTACAGAACATGTGCTTGTGTCTAAAAGTGCTAAAAGAGCACATTGGTCTGGGGTGCTGTGGGTTCCAGGATGCTTTGTCATCTTATTAGTGTTTGGGTTTTTCCTTGTAGTGTTTTTGGCAGGCTGTGTGCATTTTAAGTGCTTCTTAATCAAATAAAATCATTTACTTGTTTAATATTAAATTGTCTTAGTGTGTTTGTGTTTCTAATAACTGTCTACAAATTACCCAAGAAGTTTATGAGCAAGCATATAAAGTTTACTGTTAGAAAAAGCAGTTTGATTCCAAATAATAATGCACAATGTTGTCTCAGACTCATTTAAAAATGCTATAAAAGTACTGAAACGACCACAATAGCCTACATTTTTCTTTTTCCTCTGGTCTAGGTTGAATGCTATTCTTTTGTCTGTTGCAGATAGGAAAGGACCGGCAGCTGAACTTTGACCCCTGCTGTGTGAGCTTCTTCTCTAAGGGCGAGTATATCGTGATGGGCGGCTCCGATAAACAGGCCTCACTCTACACTAAAGACGGCGTTCGGCTCGGCACCATCGGCGAACAGAATTCCTGGGTCTGGACCTGCCGCGTCAAACCAGACTCCAATTATGTGGTCAGAGATTTATTTAATTATTCAGAGGATAATTGGATGAATATCAAAAAAACATGTCTGTGTAACATTTAATCCAAAAAAATGATTTAGTTTTGCATAAAGGACAATTATTTTCATGACAATTAAGCACCCCTACATCCCATTCTCATTCACTCCATAATGCAAAAAATCTGATATATTATTTAAATAGTTAAAACTGAAGTGTGTAACTTTTTCGATGTAAAAATACTTTAAATATAGGCCATTCATAGGTAATTTTCTTGAAAACTGTAAACACTGCGTCTCTGTGCCATGTGTCCTTTGTTTGTTTTGAACGACCCGTCCAGCTGAACACAACAACATTGGCTGACCAAGGGCTTGAGTTGGGGGCAGGACTGTCTGTTTGTTTGATCACAGCAGACAGGCTTTTTCAGAAAGCTTCTGCCCATTTCCATTCAAACTGCCTTTTATCGATAAAAATGGTGTGCATGATGACGTCACACCTAAAAAACACTTTGACGCATAACTTTTGGTTTATCGCAAAAGAAATCTGCCCTTAAGCTGATTCCATTCAGAAATGTGTGTTTATCGTTAATTCGCCTCCCAGATGTCCCTCATTTTTTTCTTTTGAAGTTTTGGTAAAATAGGGAGAGAATTGAGACAATTCATTGAAATTAGCCATCTTACTGTTATTTTAATTTCACAAATAAAATCAGAAGAGGAGGAATTGCCCTTCTGATAGGACTGTAATATTGGTCCTGATGTTGCACATATCGCAGGTCGTCTCCGGTTCTGACCCGAAAACGACTCGTCATGGCCCTGTTCAAGCTGGCAACCTGCACCAAGTAGTGGGGGAAACTTTCTGTCTCAGTATAAGGACCATCCATCGAAACATTGATGTGGTGTAATATCAGGGTTCACATATTATACATTACTGATATTCAATAGGCTATTTTGAACAATCATCTAATCTAAAGCATCGCTGTCACGACTGCATTATGTCCCGTATATTTCTCCAGCAACTTTTAATGACCAACTGAACTTGATTGTCATATCAAATTATTTTAATATCATAATGCAATTTACATTCTGTGAAGAAGCTCAGCAAATGCAATCTGAGGTAAAGAGGGTTAGATTTAAAACATTTAAACCTTTTAAAATGTTCAAAAGCTCGTTTTCTGAAAGTGAAGTCATTGGACATATATTTCTAGTAGTTTATAGTCTTGAAAAAAGAGTAGAACATTCTGAGAACGCCATTCAGCATTTTTTTGTCTACTAAAGGCTAATTTAAATTTATGTAAAGAAAAGGAATAAATAGGTCTAAAAATATATATTTTTTAGTTTGGTAATATATTTAAGAAGGTCGTGGGTTCAAACCCTGGTTGCCCCGGCCTTTCTGTGTGGAGTTTGCATGTTCTCCCCGTGTGTGCGTGGGTTCTCTCCGGGTACTCCGGCTTCCTCCCACCATCCAAAAGACATGCAGGCTAGGTTAATTGGTGTCTCCAAAAAATTGCCCTAGGTATGGAGGTGAGTGTATGTCTGTCTGTGTGTGGCCCTGCGATGGACTGGCGACCTGTCCAGGGTGTCCCCCGCCTTTCGCCCAATGTTAGCTGGGATAGGCTCCAGCCCCCCGCGACCCTGTACACAGGATAAGCGGTTGAAGATGGATGGATGGATGGATGGTAATATATTTAATTTCATATAAGGAATTTTGCCAGCATTTTTTAAAAAGTAAGCTAAACAATAATTTTATAGAATTGGGCTATAAATGAGTGATCCAAAAAAGCTCACTGAAGCTTTTCTCCCAGTATTGTGTATTTATTTTTTATTTATCTTTGTGCATAGAAATTATGTTTTTTATTATTATTGTGGTCTAATAAAAAAAAGCAACTTTAATAAATAAACGGAAGGTTACCACAACTAAATTAATCACAAACAGTGGCCATTCATTGGTTCTCCGTGCACTTGTCGATGTGCATGATACAAGATATTTGTGTCGGCACTCCTGGAAGGGTCATGTTTGCAGAATCGGATCTATATGCCGTTAAGATTAATCCATAATCACGTACAATAAATTGGCTTTAAAGGATGTATACCTTGTCCTCATGATTAACACAGGCTAATGATTGGGGCAAATTCTGTCATGTGACACTACATTTTTGCGTAAATGCCAATTTTCAAAATTTCGTAGTATCGACATAGAGTTACAGAAAAACATTATGTCAACACTTGTGAAATTTTAGCGATAATTAGCGTTTCCATCAGCTTTATTTTGATGCGCTAAAAATAATTTTGAGCAATACTTTTTCTGGAATTCGCGTTTCAGAAAAAATTTCAACAAGCCACACACTAAAAGCCTGGTTAGGTGGTGGTGGTTTAGTGGTCTAAGCACATAACTGGTAATCTGGTAATCAGAAGGACGTTGGTTCAAGCCCCACAGCCACCACCATTGTGTCCTTGAGCAAGGCACTTAACTCCAGATTGCTCTGGGGGGATTGTCCCTGTAATAAGTGCACTGTAAGTCGCTTTGGATAAAAGCGTCTGCCAAATGCATACATGTAAATGTAAATGTCTAAAACAATGTTTGTGAGACTAATGGAGCAACAGAGATTCGTTTTCCTCATTACAGTAATGAGAATTACATTTTCTTAGTACACTATTTAGGAAGCACCGATGTACTGGCCACCATTATTTATTAGCCAATTATTATATTGGTCAAAGCATGAAAACGCAGGTATGACAAACCAATGGTTTATTTATAATTATTTATGTAAATGTATTGCATTGTATAAAGTTTCTAATCATCTGTTTGTAATGAAAAGAAATACCTACCAAAATAGATACATTAAAAATTAAAGCATGTTGCAGATTCACAATATAAATGTGTAATGTTCTGTCATAATACTAATGCAAGTTATATTGTTTTGAACCTTTTCCCCACTTCAACAATTATGTTATCATATTTTTTAAAGAATTGAAAACAAAATATATTTTTCTCTTTTTTTTAATCTTGTATCTACAGTGGCAATTCCCTTTGGAATTAACAGATTTTCTGCATTAATTGGTCATAAAATGTGATCTCATCTTCATTAAAGTCACAAGTATAGACAAACACAATGTGCTTAAACTAACAACAAACAATTCTAATCTTTCATGTCTTTACTGAACACATCCCCTGAAACATTAACAGTGCAGTGGAAAAAACAAGTGAATCCATAGTCAAAAATCAAAAAAAAAGAAGCTAATAAGAGTCAGAAGTTGGCAAACCTGTCATCCAATTAATTTAACGAGATTGGAGGTCTGGGTTAGAGCTAATTTTACTTATAAAAAGCACTCAAACATTTTGAGTTTGCTATTCACAAGAAGCATCTGCTGATGTAGAACATGCCTCACAAAATAAGAGAACTCTGAAGACCTACGATCAAGAATTGTTGCTTTGCATAAAGCTGGAATGGGTTACAAAGTTATCTTGAAGAACTTAGATATTCCACAGTTAGACAAAGTGTCTATAAATGGAGATTTAGTACTGTGGCTACTCTTCCAAGAAGTGACCGTCCAGCCAAGATGACTCAAAGGACACACCGCAGAATGCTCAGTGAGGTAAAATGAACACTAGAGTTACTGCTAAAGACATGAAGGAATCATTGGAACTGGTTAACATCTCTGTTCATGATTCTACTATACAGAAAACATTAAACAGACATGGTGTTCATGGCAGGACGTCAAGAAAGAAGCCGCTTCTTTCTAATAAAAACATCACCTCGCACCTGAAGTTTGCCAAAGACTACCTCGACACTTCACAATGCTACTGGGAAAATGTTTTGTGGACTGATGAAACTAATGCTGACTTGTTTGGGAAGAACACACAGCACTACGTATGCCGTAAAAGGGGCACCACATACCAACATGAAAACATCATCTTAGTGGTGAGGTACGGTGGAGGAGCATCATAATTTGGGGCTTTGGGGGCTGGACCGCTTGACATCATCGAGGGAAAAACGAATTCCCAAGTTTATCAAGATATCCTACAGGATAATGTCAGGATGGCTGTGCACCAGCTGAAGCTCAGCAGAAGTTGGCTGATGTAGCAGGACAATGACTCTAAACATCAAAGTAAATTAACTACAGATTGGCTTCAAAAAAAGGAAATCCACCTTTTCTAGTGTCCCAGTCAGAGCCGAGACCTTAACCCAATAGAGATGCTGTGGAATGACCTCAAGAGAGCCGTTCACACCAGACATGCTAAGAATATGACTGAGCTGAAGCAGTTCTGTAAGGAGGAACATTTCTTCTGAACGTTGTGCAGGTCTAATCTGCAGCTACTGGAAACACTTGTTTGAGGGTATTGCTGCCAAAGGAGGATCGACCAGTTATTAAATCCAAGGGTTCACATATTTTTCACAGCACTGTGACTGTTTAATGGGATGTGTTCAATAAAGACATGAAATATTAGAATTGTTTGTTGTTAGTTTAAGCACATTGTGTTTGTCTATACTTGTGACTTTAATAAAGATGAGTTCACATTTTATGACCAATAATGCAGAAAACCAGCTAATTCCAAAGGGTTCACATACTTTTTCTTGCCACTGTATCTTTCATTGTGACTTTTTTATTGTTACCATTTTGTCCTGTAATGTGTTCAACAGATCCAGTCCATCTTCAATGGAAATGATGAATTGTGAGAACAATAAAATAGCTTTTGTACCTCTTTGTTCATTTTTTCAAGCATAATTCCTAAGCAAAACAAAATGTGATATGATGTGATATAATGACAAAATAAGGAATGTAACAAAATATCAGTATCGGCCTGTAGTTTATTTTGTTAAAATGAGTATTGTGCCTGCAAAACAATGTCAGATCATTCAGTTTCTAAGATTAATGAGTATTTGGCATAAAAATGTGCTTAATTGTCATGAAAGTAATGGTCCTTTAAATAACCTTAATCTTATTAATGCTAAATGATGGTGTTTGTTTTTGTTTGCATCACTTATATTTGTATCTTTGTTACAACTTTCATAGATATGTTCATGTAATGATAGTGATTGACATTAGCTGTTCAGTTACTGTAGTTAGATGGGACAGCAGTGTGAGTGTTTATCTTGTTGTTGTGTTGTTCAGGTTTTGGGTTGTCAGGATGGCACTATAGCCTTCTTTCAGCTCATCTTCAGCACTGTTCATGGCTTATATAAGGACCGCTATGCCTACAGAGACAGTATGACTGATGTCATTGTACAGCACCTCATCACTGAACAGAAAGGTGAAAATCACCAATAGCTCTTACGCTGTTGCTTAAGATGTGTAATACAGCTGCAGCAAATGTTTTGTCAGTCTGACATGAGAACTTCCCCAGACATTTTAGGGAATGACATGGACTTGATTGCAAGCCATAGTAATGTCCAATTTGTGAGTTGGTTCTTTGCAGTTTGGTCAAAAGTGTTCACAAATTGGTTGGAGTGATTCATTACCTAATCAGTCTGAATTATTTAAGAACTGTTTTTTTTTCTTTTTTCTTTAAACACCTAAATAGATGTTTGGTTTAGCCAGATGTCAACTGTAAGCATTCTGTGTGTTTGTTTTGACTGAAAACATTCCAATGTTTCTTTCTCTCCGTTTCCTCTTATTTTGTCCAACTTAACCCTCCTAGTGCGAATAAAGTGCCGGGAGCTGGTGAAAAAGATCGCCATCTACCGCAGCAGACTGGCTATTCAGCTACCAGAGAAGATTCTCATCTACGAGCTTTACTCTGAGGACTCCTCTGACATGCATTATAGAGTCAAAGAGAAAATCTGCAAACGATTTGAGTGCAACTTGCTTGTTGTCTGCTCACAACACATCATACTCTGTCAGGTAAAGTGCGCAGTAAAACACACAGGAGATCCTTGATCAAGACTCTGCAACCAGTGGGTCGCGACCCAAAAACGTGTTTGAGCTAGTGTTGGGTGTACTCTAATCACAAAAGTAATTATTAATTGTAATCAAATTACTTTTGACTCAATAAGTAGTCTAAAGGATTACATTTTGAATTCTTGTAAATAGATACAGTTACTGACTTTCAATTAAGGTATTTACTTTTAAGCACATTACTTGGATTACACATTAGTAAAAGACTGATATATCGGTCAGGCTGAATAATCTGCCGATATTTGGCCATTTAGCAAATATCGGCTTTGGTCGATATTCGTGTTCGATTGGCCGATTAAGACAAGTGTTAACTTTCCTTTGTGTCAGTTCCAAAATATACCCATAGATTTGCCTATCGATAGTCAACACTTTCTGTTTTCAGGGTTTTTTCTTTTCAAGTTTATGCAAATTTGAGTAAAAATTGCATAAAATAGGTGTTTTTACCACTTTAGAAATTTTGTGTGCGTTTGATTTGCTTTTGTTAAATTGTTTATCAGCATTTATTTCGGCCATTTCGATCTTGTGCATTTTAGATAGGAATTATGTTCATATTTCCATATTTGTGTTCCTGTGATAGCTGAAGGGCGTGACAATGGAAGAGGGGGAAATATAGCTATTATTTTTAACTCGTTGAAACTTGTGTGAAAAGTGTTTTAGAAAGTAATTAGTATTTGTGATTACTTTTCTCTGAAGTAATCTTTAGAGTAATTATTTAGAATTTTAGAATTAATTAGTAATTTGTTGTGGATTACTTTTTTAATTGACTTAAGATAGCAAAATAAATTGGCTTGTCAGCTTCTAAAAGGGAGAAGAAAACCCGTACTATATTTTTTGTTGTTGACGTCAAATTTTGTGCATCCAATTAAACCCAGTATTTCTGTGCAAAATAATGTTTTCGTGCTAATTGTGATAACATTACATTGTTAGTGAGGCAACAGTACACAAACATTACATTAACATTAACAGCTTCACTAGGTAGAAGTGAGCTAAATTAGGCCTCAAAACCAAAGTACAAAAGTACTTGGTAAAAGAAGATATTACCCAGACTACAGTACAGTAAATACAGGTTCACTTGTAGCGAGGAAAAAACATGGTTTGTGCTGATCACAATTTATTCATGAGAATTCAAAATTCATGACAGAATTAGTAATGCAAGAGACATTTAGAAACCAAAGCGGTGAATTTTCCTATTCACCAAATGTGATGATATTAATTTTGTACATTGCGTGATTTTAAGGATATTTTTGTTCCCTTTCGATTTCTGTCACTTACATCGCGTCGCTGATGCTTATGGGGAAAATCTCCTTTTTTCCAATTTCTGAACTTCTTTTGGACCACGTCATTTCAGATGCAACTGAATTGAGCCAATGGCGTTTGTGCCCGCTCAGCCAATGACATTTAGCACGCAGTGCTCATCTTTCTATATAAATGGGCGGCATAATGCCATCAGTCAGAATTTAACTCCTTCATTACTGGATTTCACCTAGGGCTGGGACGGTTACCGCATTACCGCGGTCACGTGACTCCAACCGCGGGTCTGAGCTTGTCACCGTCGTCACCGCAAAAAAACAAAAACAAATTAAAGCTGCGAGCAGCGATGACGGGCCCAAGCCGGTGGCACCGCCACCCCCGTGCCTTTAGGGTTGCTGTGCACGATGGGCAATAACGTAACCTCGCTTTGACTGTCGAGAAGAAGATGTGTGCTGTAGAGCTCCAACGAACATTCGCAACGACAGCTCTCGACCTAGTTAGAAGCATTTCTTGTTTGCATGACATGTGGACTTAATAAATCCTTATCTTGAGCCAAATAAACAAGCTGACATTCAGTACAACCTGTGTCTTTTGTTTAGAAAACATACAAATGTTATTTATGTACCGTTTTTGTACGGTACATAAATAAATAAAGCACCGTTTTTGAAGACTGCGCATGTGCGAACGTGCTCTACTATGTAAGAACGAGCCGATTATTGAATCTGGAAATGGGTGGGGCCTGTAACACCTTTAGGAACCAAACGTGCAACACTCATAAATACCGGTTGTAAATCACATTCCCTCACTCGTCTTTGAGATGGCTTCACGTGTTTGGATCGTCGGCAGTTCCATCATCCGCACACTGCATACTCGCTTCTGTGAGCAGCGCCTGGACGGAAACCTCGGTCTTCAGTGTGAGATCACCTGGGACGGCAGAGGAGGCAGACTCTGGGAGCAGCTGTTTCCAGCTCTGCGCTCTCTCAGGGCCAAAGCTACAGCTCCAGATATTCTCATTATTCACCTGGGAGGGAACAGTTTGTGTCGGGTGGGCCGCAACCGCCTCGATTTTCTTCGGGAAATAAAGAGTGACCTGACCGAAGTCTTACAAATGTTTCCCAGAACCAGGCTGGTGTTTTCTGGCATTTTACCCCGTCTAAATTGGAGAGGACAGACTGGCAGGACTGGCTATGGCATTGAACGAAGCCGGCGGTGGATCAACGGCGCCATGTCTGGCTTCTTGGCAGAGAGGCAGATGCGCTGCATTCACCACAGAAACATCGGCTTGTTCCATCTGTGCAGAGACGGAGTCCACCTGAGACCAGAGGGAAACCAGCTTCTGCCGAGCAACCTCCGAGAAGCTCTGCAGGTGGAACTCAGAAGATGAAGCAACAAATGTCCTTTTAAGGGCAGCAACAATGGCTCTTTTAAGAGCCACATTCACTCATTCAAATAAAAAGCATTTTCCAAGTGTGTGAAATTCGTTGTTCCTCACCTTACTTGATGTCAGGTTTCAGATGACTTGTTTTTAAATAAAAATGTCGATTCCTCTTATCCATTCCTTTGTAAGCATTTCAATATAACTTTCAAACCATTTAAGAATCGTGCGCTGTTTTCTGTGCTGACCACAATCCAAAACGTGCCATAAAGCAGCGGTGCTCAAACTTTTTTGTTTTGGTTTATTTATATAAAGACACAGAGAATATTACTTGCCTTACCGATTAGAATTATAAAAAATAACTAGGGAATCACTAAAACGAGAGAATTATTCTTATTTGATGATACTCTCAAAACATTCCACAACAAATCCTTGAAATTGAATGATATTCAGAACAGAACACGAATAAAAAAAACGCTCTCTTTACAATCAAAATGTTTTTACATTTGCGATGTATTTGGATGCTAAACTATTCTTTATTATAGGCTTTGTACTTTACTCACGCTCCAATACCGACGTAGAAAATCATCCGCTTTACATGCTAAAAATATGCTTGGAAACATCACAGTGGAGCGGTGCTTACTGTGAATGATACGAATTGTACTACTGACTATTTAAACTAGGGCTGGGCGATATGGCAAAATATATTATCACGATATTTTTTTCCATATTGATCGATATCGATATTTGTTACGATATATAATTTAATAATGCTGCCCGTTTGAAAAGTATACTGATAATGATGCCTGAAGAAACCAGAAGGTTCAATAGTTGAACTATATAGTTTATTAACATAAATAAATAACAATGCAAACATTTAACTGTGCAAACATGGATTGGTTGAGAATATATTTTGTTATAAAAGAATATTGATAAACTTTAAATCTAAATGTTAACATTTTACTTTTAGCAAACATGCTTTATCTGCCTTGACAAAACAATGCAAGTTAGCTTGCCTTGTAACTGATTATAAAATATCAAACTAAAAGCTGTGACTACAGTACTATCACATCAAATTTCTTTGGCAGGGCAGCAAACATTTCAAAATGTTTGCAGAGGTACAACCAAGACAACAAATGTAAACAAGTGAACCACAAAGTCCCTGGCAGATTTAAGTACTTAACTGTCAGATAAATAAAATATTAATTGTGTACTGGTTTTAAATATCTCAAATGTTTTAGAGGTAGCAATCTGAGTAAAAAGTGCAAAATGTAAACACTGTAAACCAGTCACTATGCTACACCTTTTAGGTAGTGCTCATGTAACCCTAATTACCCTATTATAGGTTTTTTGCCAGAAAGACTAGTCTGCAAAACTTTTGGACGGAGTAACATTAACATGGGCCCGCATTTTCATACTCTCGGTGTGGTCGCTGGGATGGTACCTTTTCAGGTGACCGAAAAGGTTTTATTTGTGTTTCCCGTCTTGGTTATCACCGACCGACGGCATATTTCGCAGACCGTCTTTATTTGCGCGTCGTCGCTTTTCAGATATCCAAACCACTTCCATATAATTGACGTCTTGTTACCTTTTTTGTCAACAATTTCCTCAGCTTTGGAAGATAGTTCGAGTTCAGTCGTTTCCACTCATTTTTTCTTTACACTCACTTTCTTCACTGCCGGTAGCTCAAACAGTGCTCTGCTAGCAAATGGGCGTGTACTTAGACGCACAAGCCAAAATCTGCGTTCTGACTGGCTGTTGTCCGTTTATTTCTGCTTTGTAATAGGCTGTTAGGTCTATCCATATCGAGTAAACATGTCAAAAGTTTATCATCGTAGTCTAAATAAATATTATCGCGATGCCATATCGAGATCGTTTTATCGCCCAGCCCTAATTTAAACAGAGTAATTTTTATATGTTAGGTTTACTATTTTATTATTATATTTTATTGCGGATATAATGAACAGGCTGCGATGTCAAGATTGCAATGATGGAGTGTGTGTGTGTGTGTATTTGTAACCTTAAGTAATCATGGTTTATTTATTCATTTATTTATTCATTTGTTCTTTTATTTATTTATTATTTAACATGCATGTGTGCATTATTAAAAGTACCATTGCAGCAACGAGAACGGGTCTGAGCCAAATTATGTTAAAGATGTGTTCTGGTGACTGGCGTGTTTTTAAACCAATCAGATAAGAGTAAATCGAGAGTTAGCGATTAGCTCATCTGATTGGCTACATGAAGAAGGTGGACCCGCCCTCCACTTCGCACTCCCGTTGGAACTACGTCATTTCAACAACAAATGGTAGATTTATCAGAAAATTAATCAGAAAGAAAATCAATCGCAAAGATCGCAAAACAATAATTATAAAAGTGGTTGTTTGCTGCCATTTTTTTTGTTTTCTTAAAAATGTAAAACACAAGCATATATGTTTTATCACAGGTTTACAATAAAAATAAGAGTGTGATTTCAAAGCATTTTGAAATTTGATCATCATTCTCGGACGTTTTGATACGTTCGGATCGATCAGCCCATCCCTACTTTCTTTAGACATATGTTTCATGTGTTGGTTTTAATAAAGACTCGGAGTACTCATAAAACTCACAGAACGAAATATGCGTCACACTTTACTGCGTTCTCAACAACATGTACAAGTCTTCTTCATACGTTAAAAGAACGAGAATACAGAAAATAGGCTTAGAACTCCACCTAGTGGTTATATTATAGAATTAAAGGAGAAATTACATGAGACAGCTTTATAACTGAAATAGCTTTAACTGAAATAGACTAAAGTTTAATATAACTATTCTGATAAGTGTATATTTCCAGCATCATGTTTGTGTTATCAGTTTCTGTAAGTTTTTGTGACGTGTTTCAGAAAGATAATGGCTTAGACAGAGCAATAGTTTATTTTCATCTTAACCGGACATTAAAGTTGATCACTGCAATAATTCATAATTCAATATATTGATACCCGATTTCTTTATCAACTGTTTGTTAAATTGAGACATAAGGGGTGATTTCAAAGCATTTTGAAAGTGACACACTTCCTTCTGCCAGTTGGTGGCGCTATAACTTTGACTCACAGTAGTCACATCCATGTGACACACTGCTGAAGTTTCATCGAGATCAGTTAATATATGCAAAAGTTATAACACACTTCCTTGCTTTTATGCTTCCTTTGTGTGCTTTTTGGAGCTTCAAAGTTCATTTGCAATGTGTTCCACATTCAAACCAAAATATCTGACTCTAGGTCAAAGTATGAAACCAATACCCCACTTTTGTCTGAAGGTGGCGCTACTGAGCCCCTGCACCAGGCATCAAAAAAGAAAATTCAAGTTTGAGGAGCTGCCACAACAACAGTATTTAAGATATCAATAATCCTTTCACACGTCTACATCTGCCGGGTGTTTACATTATACACATAAAGTTTGAAGTAAATCGTGTAACAATAAGTGGGTGATTTTAAAGCATTTTGAAAGTGACACACTTCCTTCTGCCAGTTGGTGGCGCTATAACTTTGACTCACAATAGTCACATCCATGCGATCGGCCTCTTACAGTGAACACACCGCTGAAGTTTCATCGAGATCAATTAATGTATGCAGAAGTTATAACACTCTGACTGTTTCTCGTTTCTCGCCATCATTTCGTTTCCTCGCCACGGCCAAACCGTTAGAGATATCAAAAATCTGCCGGCAATTTTTCATGCTCAATGTCTTGACATCATGCTGACCGAGTTTGGTGGCGATTGGTGGAATTCTCTGGGAGGAGTATTCCAAATTCCATTGCGTGCGTTTTTCAAACAACCCTAAATAGACGGTTTCCTGTTGGTCTGGGGTAAAAAGTAAAAGTATGAAGGATATATGAAACGATGAGATCTATATGTGTACCCAGTTTCATATTATTACATGCAAGCGTGTTTGAGTTATAGACCAAGTTTTCGGACCCTGTTCCAGGGGGCGCTGTCGAGCCCCCCTGCCACGCCCGGGTACCAGCTTCAGCCCGGCCCTAATGACCGCAGGTTCTGACCCGTGTGCAAAGTTTCAAGAGTTTTTGAGCATGTTAAGAGCCCCAAAAGTGCCCCGTAAGTCGTAAAAAAAATAATAATAATAATAATAATTAAAGCTGCGAGCAGCGATGACGGGCCCAAGCCGGTGGCACCGCCACCCCTGGGCCTTTAGGGTCGCCGCGCACGACGGGCAATAACGTAAGCTCGCTTCGACCGTCGAGAAGATGTGTGCAAATTCCAAGAAATCCACATTCAAACCAAATTATCTGACTTTCTGTTGGTCTGTTTGTTCACTTGAGACATAAGGGGGTGATTTAAAAGCATTTTGAAAGTGACACACTTCCTTCTGCCAGTTGGTGGCGCTATAACTGACTCACAATAGCAACATCCATGCGATCGGCCTCTTACAGCGAACACACTGCTGAAGTTTCGTCGAGATCAATTAATGTATGCAGAAGTTATAACAGACTTCCTGTTTCTCTTACTGCCTTCTGCCAGTTATTATAGGCTTTGTACTTTACTCACGCTCCAATACCGACGTAGAAAATCATCCTCTTTGCATGCGCAAAAATATGCTTGGAAACATCACAGTGGAGCGGTGCTTACTGTGAATGATACGAATTGTACTACTGACTATTTAAACAGAGTAATTTTTATATGGTAGGTTTACTATTTTATTATTATATTTTATTGCGGCTATAATGAACAGGCTGCAATGTCAAGATTGCAATGATGGAGTGTGTGTGTGTGTGTATTTGTAACCTTAAAGGGGTCATATAATGCCATTTTTGTACAAGTTAATATGAATCTTTAGGGTCTAAATGAAAACTTTGTAATATACTTTTATTAAAAATTCTCATTAGTGTTTTAAGAAAACACAAATTTTAACTGCTCAAAAACAGCTCCGTTTTCAGCACGCCGTTTCAGTGCATATGACTTTAAATGATAATGAGGTTTGGTCACCCCACCCCTCCCTCCGTTCTGGGGGAATTGTAGTCTTGAATCATATGCATTTGCAAGATGTAAACAGTATTTTGCCAGTATTGTGTTACCATACATCTTCATGCAGTTATAACTGTTTTTTTTTACATTACTTCTTAATCAGTAACATACAAGTAAACCAGGTGTAACTTAGTGTTACCATGTTAACTGTAACACCTGCGTACACAGTTTTTAATAACACAATAACCATAACGCGTTGTTCATTATAAACGTGTGATTATGAATTATATTGAGAACGTCGTAACGTTATGGAAAACATGCCGTAATGTACCCTGAGTGTAAACATTAGCCACATGCAGTTTAGCGTTGTTTTGGTTGAACTCACCTCTGAGTGCTGCTTTACCTGCAGTTGAGCGTTGTTAAACTCACCGATGAATGGTGTTGTACGCCACAATGAGCGTTGTTAAACTCACCGATGAATGCGGTTGCCTATGAACGCGCTAAACCTTTGCTGAGAGGGCACTTTGATATCAGATTGTGAGGGTTTTTAAAAATAAAAAAACTGTTGGAGGGTCAGATAAAGAAGATCTGGGGGCCACCATTATACTAGCCCTGCCATAGATCATTCATTGTAGCCTATTCCTTTTTATTTTTATTTATTGCAGTCTCGACCCATTCGCAGCAGACGAAAAACGTACGTGCAGGTCCAGCTGTTTCGTTTTGGTGGTGCGATGAAGACTTTCGTCGAACATCAGCACGAACGGTCCCGTGATTTTGGAAATTAGTCATCATCCGCTATTCCAAATCGCGTAATGGCTGATGGCTGTAGTTTGCTGGAGACCCTTGACAGCAGTTAGATATTTTTCACTTTTTGAATGAGACTCCAGCGCCCGTACACCCAACATTCCCAATTTAATAGCTTTCTTGCATAAGCAGTAGGCTTCAAATGCGTTATTTGCAACTGGGTTTAACCAAGCACGAAATTCAGATTTTTCAAGCCAAGTATCGCTAAACTTGCACTTCCTCATAGCTGAATAAAATCCGTTTAACGTCTTTCTGTTGTATCCGAGAGACTCGCGCCAATAACACGAAAGCTCAAAGCTGGCTGTTGCATGTTGGTCTATTTTGTAGTCATAATACAGCGAATTATATTTGGACTAGCGAAATAAGAAACTACAACACCACGGAAGTAAAAAAAAAAGAAACATTCCAAAGCGCTGCGGGAGCATTTAAATGAGATTTACATGGACGTAGGAAAATTAAGACCTGTTAAAAATTATTTAAGACCTAGAACACAATACTTCAGCAAATTTAAGACTTTTTAAGGCCTTAAATTGTGATTTTGAAATTTTAGACTTTTAAGACTTTTTAAGACCCCGTGGAAACCCTGTTTTTTTTTTTTTTTTTTTTTTTTTTTGTAGAGTATTTTTTTATTGTATCACCAAAGCAATGACGCTCACGACTCCCGTTGAAGTATCCAGCATCTCTAAGGTCTGCAAATAACTCCATCCAGAACTGAGACCTATATACATTTTGAAGAGTCCTCAAGCTGATGCTTACACCGTGTACAGCGTACGAGTGGCCCTCGTTAAAATATTGAACGCAATGATGCAGTATGTCTTGTTTTTCCGTCTGGTCCGCGTCTTTTAAAATCTCCAAACACCGTTCTCAACAGTCAACACGTACAAGTGTTCTTCTTACGTTAAAACAACGAGAATACAGAAAATGTGCTTAGACCTCCATCTAGTGGTTATATTATAGAATTAAAGGAGAAATTACATATGAGACAGCTTTATAACTGAAATAGACAAGTTTAATATAACTATACTGATAAGTGTATATTTCCAACGTCATGTTTGTGTTATCCGTTTCTGTAAGTTTTTGTGACGTGTTTCAGAAAGATAATCGCTTAGACAGAGTAATAGTTTATTTTCATCTTAACCGGACATCACAGTTGATCAGTGAAATAATTCATAATTCAATATATTGATACCGATTTCTTTATCAACTGTTTGTTCAATTGAGACATAAGGGGTGAATTCAAAGCATTTTGAAAGTGACACACTTCCTTCTGCCAGTTGGTGGCGCTATAACTTTGACTCACAATAGTCACATCCACGCGACCGGCCTCTTCAAGTGAAGAAACTGCTTAAGTTTCATCGAGATCAAGTAATGTATGCAGAAGTATACCCTTGCTGTTTAAGCTTCATTTATGTGCTTTTTTGAGCTTCAAAGTTCTTGTGCAATGTGTTCCACATTCAAACCAAAATATCTGACTGTAGGTCAAAGTATGAAACCAATACCCCACTTTTGTCTGAAGGTGGCGCTACTGAGCCCCTGCACCAGGCATCAAAAAGAAAATTCAAGTTTGAAGAGCTGCCGCGACAGCAGTATTTAAGATATCAATAATTCTTTCACACGTCTACATCTGCCGTGTGTTTACATTATACACCTAAAGTTTGAAGTAAATCGTGTAACAATAAGTGGGTGATTTTAAAGCATTTTGAAAGTGACACACTTCCTTCTGCCAGTTGGTGGCGCTATAACTTTGACTCACAATAGTCACATCCATGCGATCGGCCTCTTACAGCGAACACACCGCTGAAGTTTCATCGAGATCAATTAATGTATGTAGAAGTTATAACACTCTGACTGTTTCTCGTTTCCGCCATCATTTCGTTTCCTTGCCACGGCCAAACCGTTGGAGATATCAATAATCTGCCGGCAATTTTTCATGGTCAATGTCTTGACATCATGCTGACCGAGTTTGGTGGCGATTGGTGGAGTTCTCTGGGAGGAGTATTCCAAATTCCATTGCGTGCGTTTTTCAAACAACCCTAAATAGACGGTTTCCTGTTGGTCTGGGGTAAAAAGTGAAAGTATGAAGGATATATGAAACGATGAGATCTATATGTGTACCGAGTTTCATATTATTACATGCAAGCGTGTTTGAGTTATAGACCAAGTTTTCGGCCCCTGTTCCAGGGGCGCTGTCGAGCTCCCTGCCACGCCCGGGTACCAGCTTCAGGCCGGCCCTAATGACCGCAGGTTCTGACCCGTGTGCAAAGTTTCAAGAGTTTTTGAGCATGTTAAGAGCCCCAAAAGTGCCCCGTAAGTCGTAAAAAAAAAAAAATAATAATAATAATAATAATAATAATAATCCTAACGAAAACAATAGGGTCCTACGCACTTTGTGCTTGGGCCCTAATAATCCTAACGAAAACAATAGGGTCCTACGCACTTTGTGCTTGGGCCCTAATAATAATAATAATAATAATAATCCTAACGAAAACAATAGGGTCCTACGCACTTTGTGCTTGGGCCCTAATAATCCTAACGAAAACAATAGGGTCCTACGCACTTTGTGCTTGGGCCCTAATAATAATAATAATAATCCTAACGAAAACAATAGGGTCCTACGCACTTTGTGCTTGGGCCCTAATAATAATCCTAACGAAAACAATAGGGTCCTACGCACTTTGTGCTTGGGCCCTAATAATCCTAACGAAAACAATAGGGTCCTACGCACTTTGTGCTTGGGCCCTAAAAAAACATTGGCCTGCACATGTGTGCACGTTGTGTCTAATGACATGGATTCATTGATTCTAATGATATGGATTATGTCTAATGATATTAGCCTACATGGATTCAAGGTTTTCTAAACAAAACTTATCAAAATATGGAGCAAATCCGACCTTTCGCGAGTTGGGGAGCGCAATGTTCCATGACACATAATAACAATCCATTTGTATTACAGATGCGCGGATGGGCTATTATTATTTAATCCGCAACCGCATCACAAAACTCATCTGTCCGCACCAACGTTTTTTGATAAATTTTCAAAACCGCATCCGCGGCGCTGACTGTTTTAAGGTCTGAGCGATGCAAGGCGCTGCTGCCGTGAGGCTAGAAAGCTCTTGGCTGTTCTAGAAAGGAGACTGATCCAATGCAGCAAAGATATTTTAAAGGCTAAAGTCCCTAGTAGGCTATAGCTTATTGGCTATGTTGTATCCCCAGAATATCAGCAGTGAAGTCCGTTTCCGATTGAGCACAGGGATAAAAATAAATAAATAAATAGTAACGCACATCGGCAAACCTGACTACTAGGCTACTGTAGCCTAAAATTTTATCATTTTGTTTTGAATTTTGTTTAAAATGCATTTTAAGATTTCTATTTATTTCTCATGTCTGTGAGGCAGTAGGCCTAGCCGCCGAGTTTCGGTTCATTTATGAGAGAGCTCACACGCAAGAGATCGCATCGGCGCTTCCACGTCCTGCTGCTGATAATATGTCTGCTATATTTGCTTCTTATTTATTAATTCCAGGCAATTAGTTAATGAAACAGTGATTAAAATTAAGATACAATTTATACAAAACGAAATTTTAAGTTAAAGAAAGGCTTTCTACAAAACAAAACTTAATAAAGTGGTCAAAATCATGTCTGACCCATCTTCAATGCGAATGTATCTGAGAATAATCTTAAATAAGGAAATCTATACAGTGATTAGTTCATGCCAAATTACTGCTTGATGAAAATTTGACTATTTAAAATTGTGCTCGTTTTTTTTCTTCGGATGTAGGTGACAATATTTAAAGTCTGTCTATCAAAAGCGACTTCTGATGTGTGCGCCAAAGTCTGTCGGGGGACTTCTCTGATCCAATGTAATGTATTTAATGCGGTTTACCGCTATACCGCGGGAATATCTTGCTTTTCAACCGCGGTTAGAAAAAATCCATACCGCCCCAGCCCTAATTTCACCATTGAATCACACTTACCTGCAGTGGATGGTGCTTCCCTTCCTGAAGATGACCATTCCCTTGCTGTGCTCCGGTGAGCTAAAAGAGTTAAATATTTCCAAGCTTGCTCTGACTGGACCATCACATAAGTGCAGATGTGGGAAACCTGTTCCCATGTCTATCGGCCACAATAGCTGTGTGTTCTGTCTGGGCCACGCCCACGCAGAAGCAGTACTGGTCAAGGCTGAATGCCCACTCTGTGGGGCAATGTGCCTCAAAACGCTCCGCTCTAGATAGATTGCAATAGGTAGTGCTATTTAAGTGCAATGACCTGAATGCTCTCGCTCCATTCCCTCCCCTGTCCCTCGAGGACCTGGGGAACTACAATGCTCAAGGCGAGGATATGGAGCAAACAGATTGTGAGGCTGTACCACTGGCTCAGTTCCCGCATGCACCCACACCCCCACACTCTTCTTCCCCCGTCATGTTCACTAAAAGTGTTCACTAAAAGTGCCTACCCGACGGTAAGCTAAAAAAATTTATGAATCCAGTCCAGACCTGCCCATGTTCAAAGAACTTTGCGTCGTGACCGATTTGGCGCTAAGAGCAACAAAGGCCATCCGCCAGAATGATTGGGCGCTCCATGGGAGATCTGGTCATCCTAGACCATCACCTTTGGCTGACGCTGACCGACAAAAAAAGCAACAAGCTATGAAGCATTAGATGATTAAACAAGGCAGTACCACCGCCCAGCCCAGCTGTTCACGCTCCGCTTCAGTGCAGCACCCCCCAAAACGGCAGCACTCTACTCCCCAGGCCTCTCAGGGTCCATCTTTTTCTGAAAAAGACTTGGCCGAAGTGCCGCTATACACAGCCACCACACCAAGGGCCCCGCCCATTGGGAAAACCTTCAACTGTTCAGCCTCAGCTTTCCTGATGTCTTCAGCAGTGTGTTCCGTGTTGTTCACCGTGGGGAAGCCCTGCCCACAAGCGTACTCGCACAGAATCCCTGTTCTCTCCTCCTGCCGACCCTGTTCGGGAGATTGTTCACAAGTTTTTACCTGTGCCAATAAAGTGTAAAAACAAATTGCACTTTGCCCGCCTTGCCGGCAGTGCGAAAAGAGAAAAATACACAAACACTCACGAAAAGAGCTATGTTCCTATTCATGCACCCACACACATCCCACTAACCATTAGCCCCACTCCTGGGCTGGGCGCTGTTTTAAGCTCTTCAGTGATTTGTCTATCGCTGTCCAAGCGAATAAAAGCTTGGGAATCCCTTCCCGGCATATCAAATTGGGTGATAACAACTCTAAAGCACGGTGACACACTTCAGTTTGCGAGACGGCCACCACGCACAATGTCATCTCAAAACGTTCACATTCTGCGTGCAGAAATGGACAGCCTGCTTGCAGTACATGTAATTGAACCTGTCGAGCTCAGTGAGTGTCAAAAGACAGCAGGTTGCATCCAATTCTGGACTTAAGGCTTCTGAATCACGCGCTGTCAAAGCGCCCGTTCAAAATGTTGACTCAAAAGCAGATCATAGCACACATCCATCAGAATGACTGGTTTGTCTCTCAGTAGATCTGAAAGATGCCTATTTTCATATCCTGATCGTCCCTCATCTTGAGGTTCGCATTCGAGGAGACGGCATATCGATTCACAGTCCTGTCGTTCGGCCTTTCCCTTGCTTCGCGCACATTCATGAAATGTGTGGATGCAGCTTTAGCCCCTCTGAAAGCGGAGGTGTTGCGCATATTCAATTACCTAGACAACTGGCTCATTTTAGCATAGTCAGAGACTGTGGCGCACTGCACAGGGACAGGCTGCCTGTGCATTTGAATACACTTGGCCTATGGTTCAATGTGAGGAAGAGCTTATAAATACTCAGTCAGGAAATATCCTTCCTGAGGTTGCGTTTGAACTCTGTAACAATGCGCTTCGTCTACTCTGTCTACTTTGCCCTTGGCCGAGAGAATACATTCAATGTGCAGCTCAGCATCGAGTTTCAAATTGGGCTGGGCTCTGCCTCTGAAATGCTTTCAGAAACTCCTCAGTCTTATGGCAGCTGCAGCGGCGGTCACTCCCCTTGGTCTGTTACACATGAGACCTCTGCAGTACTGGCTCAACCGGCAAGTTCCTCAATGGACATGATGCTACGGGCACCATTGTGTTGTAGTCACCAACCACGGTCTATCTGCAACAGCACCATGGACAATTCTGGGGTTTTACCAGCCTAGAGTCACCTTTGGTCAGGTTTACAGTCGCAAAGTAGTTACTACAGATGCAACCAACACAGGCTGGGGCACATTAAGCGATTGCCGCCCGGCATTCAGGGAATGGAGGAATGTAAAACAGACCTGGCACATCAACCGCTTGGAGATGTTGGCAGTAATTTTAGCCCTAAAATCATTTGAGTCAGAGGTGACAGGGCATCATATTCTGATTCGCTCTGACAACAAGATGGTAGTGGCATTCATCAATCACCAGGGCGGTGTGCGATCACCAGCAATGATGACACTCGTGCGGACATGCTCTCTCGTTTGGGAGTGATCACTGGGGAGTGGAAACTCCACCCCCTGATAGTCACGGAGATCTGGAAGGGCGACGATAGATCTATTCCCCTCCCAGGAGACTCCATGACAGGAAAGATCCTGTTGGGGCTGGATGCGTCTTTTCACATGTCGAAAGTATGCATTCCTCCCGCTGCGCCTCATTCCTTCACTCCTCTCCAAAATTAGGGAGGAAATGGAAACAGTACTGATCACGCCGAGGTGGCCGTGGAGCTCCTTTATGTGCATCTGTGGGAAATTCCACTAAGACGGGACCTTCTTCCTCAGACTCGCGGCTCGATTTGGCATCTGCAGCCAGACTTATGGAATCTTCATGTGTGGCCGTTGAGTGGGTCGCGTTGGATGACGAAGACCTCTCACAGGCAATAAAGAATAAATTTTTGCATGCTAGAGCCCCATCTATGAGACTGCTTTATGCCTACAGATGAAATGTGTTTGTAAAATAGTGCAAAACGCAACGTGATTATCTTGTTAATTGCCCTATTTCTAATTTTTACAGGAGCGCTTAGGATCGAGACTATCAATCTGCATTCTCTTTCATTTAAAACAACTCTCTTACTCACCCTGGCATCCATTAAGAGGGTGAGTGATCTGCAGGCATTCTCAATGCACAGCTCTTGTTTGGAATTTGGTCTGAGCAAATCTAGAGCCACGCTGAGACGAAAAAGTTTATATTACCAAAGTGTTCTCTACCCCTTTTAAGGTGCAGGTAGTCACTTTACAAGCCTTTTACCCCCTTCAAGTTGGAAGAGCAACGCTCCCTTCATATGCTCTGTCCAGTCAGAGCGGTACACACCTATGTGTCCCGAATCAGACAGACGGTCCATCTTTTTTCTGTTTCGGAGGTTGCTTGAAAGGCATGCCAGTCTCAAAGCAGAGACTGTCACATTGGATTGTCGACGCTATATCAGTGATGTACTAATCTCAGGGAACCCAATGCCCTATTGGCATTAAGGCACACTCAACAAGAGGCATGGCCACCTCTTGGGCATGGGAAAATGGTGCTTCCACACATGAAATTTGCCTAGCGGCGGGTTGGGCTTCGCCCCAGCAACTTTGCATGATTTTACAACCTTGACGTGCGTTCGGTGGCTTTACAGATATTGTCTGTGCAGCAGCATTAATTCATTTTGTTCTAAAGTCCGCTTCGAGAACTCTATAAATTAAATTTGCTCCCGAACTGCACGCGCCTGTGCAACAATACAATACTCTGCCCTTCATGTTAAGCTCTGTAGGGTGCACTGGTTGTTTAGATCAGTTTTACTATCAGATATAACTAATAATGAATGTTTTTTTAATTATTAACTAATAATTAAATTAAATAATAGAATTTAACTTGTTAAATTCTATCCTCGGGGCACCACTCTTTGACAAGAGAAAAAGTATAGTAAGTGACTGATCAAGTCTCATAAAATTCTACCCTGAAGGTTGAGTATTTTCATTAATAATCAAAAAGGGAAGAAGCTAGTCAAATTATTGCCATATGAATCCAACAGTAATCTGGTTACAGTTGGCTTCTAACAACAACAATTTAACAATACTGAAATAATACGGGAGTTCTTGACGTGGCAGAGGCTGGCTCCAACACAAATATTCAAACAAACAACTAGGAGTACTTCTTATTATAATATAACAAGATTTATTATAATCAAACAGCACTAAACACCGCCAATACTATATGAAGGATTAAACTCCACGTGGGGAACTAGGTTCAAAATTGCGAACTGAATTCAAAATGGAAACTAGTTTCAAAATGGAGGATTAGATCGTAAAGGGTGGAGCCAATGATTATTTGAATGTGGAGGGAAAGAAAGATGGCTGGATCAGATCCAGGTGACGGAACTAATACTACGTGGGGGTGGAAATGAGCAGGCACACAAAGGAACTGACCAAACAGGTGTGAGAATTTGAAAACACCAGCCTGAGTTGGACATAAACCGCAGTGCTGCTCGCTCCGTGAATTTCAGTGTGCGTGAGAGAGAGAGGTAACGAAACAGGGGTGCATGCAATTTAACGGAGGATAAATGCTGGTAACAGCGCGATTGAAACACTTCAAGTTCAAAGTTCAGATCACTCAATAAACAACATTTCATCCAAAAATGACGATCTCACAAATCAAAACAGCAATCAGCGATTGTAAACATACAATTGTAATCAAAACATCAAACGTTCAGCATTAAATATATTATTTAGTTTATAAGATAAATCACAGTTTCTAACCTAAATCTGCCCTGATATCAAGCCTATATCTTGTGTGATTTCAGCAGGGTTGTCCATTTGAATTCCTGTTGCGTTGAGCGGTCAGGAGAAAACAATTTGGAGTGGGTCCTTTGTCTTACGCTCTTCAGCGAAAAGACACATCTCTGCATTATTTCTCGGGTCCGGTGATGGAGAGAAATGCAGGAGGTAGTCAACATTGATAGAAAACGATTGAGAAGGGAAGCTGGTCGCCTTTTCCATTTTCTAAATAAATTCTCTGTTGTCTCGTAGTGAAAATGAATGAACCGGTTGTAATAAGTATATTACACGACTGAAACAAAGCTAAGTTAATCTTACTCTACCGTGGCCAAATGGTGAGGTTAGAAAAACGTGGTCTCTCTTTGTCCAGAATGAGGGAAACTCCTTTGTATGTGTAGATACGCATCTCTTTAAACCGCAGGCTTGCGTGGCTGTATGCAGAGAGACCGAAATCAAATCTGTCCGCTAGTTTTGTGCAGAAGATGACGTCATCGGTCATAGGCAGCTTTTGACCAATGACGCTTGAGATTTGGTCCATGGGCGGGACTTCCATCCGGCTGTGAAGCATTCTGGGAAACCTAGTTCAATGTCTCACCTTTGATCATAGAACTAAGGGCCATGCGGTCTCCGCTGCCATTTATATTGGGCAAGGCCCTACAGCTCCGTCATACTTCGTTTATACTGCCTAATTACACTACATGCAGTATCTCTTATGTCTCAGCTGTGCTTTAGACATTCAAATGTAAAGCGATGCCACACTCTGGCCATGCCACTTGAATGTATATTTACTGTGTTTCCCACACAACTACATTAATATACTTGATATACTTGACTCGGTCAAGCCTTAGACACTCATTCTCTGGTTAAAAGATAGATATGCACTGTGTTTCCCTTAGTGGAACTGAGCTGTTTCACTACCAGACTGTGCACCTGGATGTGCTCTACTAGGACCCTCTTAAATGCAAAGCATTCCGCTACTGAGCGTGATGTGCTTGTTAGCTCGCCCCCTCAGAACTGTCAGGGCGAGGTTGATTTATTGTATTCTTGCTATAAGCTAAGCATTGTATCTGTATGACACAATCTCATGTCCTGCCCCTTGTATACACTCGGGGTAGTTACAACGAGATTCACTCCAGTATGGCGTGATCATACACATTCCCATAAGCATCAGCGACGCAATGTAAGTAACCGAAATCTAAAGGGGAAAGTCTCCCGTTACGTATGTTACCTCAGTTCCCTGAGATGTAGGGAACGAGACTTTGCGTAGCTAGCCGAAAACTGAGCGTCACACGCTCAATGTCATTGGCTGAGCGGGAACGAATGCCATTGGCACAATTCAGTTTCATCTGAATTGGCGTGATCCAATAGGAGTTCAGAATTCTGAGAAAAGGAGTTTTTCCCATAAGCGTCAGCAATGCAATGTCTCGTTCCCTACATTTCAGGGAACAGAGGTTGCATATGTAACCAGAGAAGTTTTCTTTTGTTCCCTAAACAATATTGGTTGTGTGTTGGGTTGCCAGCTGATGTCCATTCTAAAATCAACCAGTTAAGAAGCACTGACTACTTTTTTCATATGTTCAAGAAAAAAACATAATCTTTTCCTGAATGTTTGTGCCAAATGTTGGCATGTGCTACATTCAAAGGGTTGTTAATGGATCCTTTGGAATTATGTGGATTTCTGCATGAATGCTCCCTAATATGCTGTTTGATCTTGATCTAAATCATGATAACAGATAAAGACAGTCTTGTATAGTAGATGGTATCCACAATTGGCAGATGATTTACAAATGGAGGAAATTCTGCACCAGTGCTGTTCTCTCCAACAAGCTTGGCACACGAGCGTGGCATAGAATCCTCAAATAAGTGACGCAGTACTCAAGGGTACATAACATCTGCACGCATCTCCTCTGCAACATAACATCTGTGTTTCATGAGTTTAAGAACAACAGTGAACGAGTTCTTTTCACATGCTAATATTGTGGAGGAAACAACTGCTCTCCAAAAATATACTGCTGCCCATCTCAAATCTCTTGAGCAGATACTGTTCTTAAGCACTAATAGAACAATGTTATGTGTATGTGTATGGGTGAAACTTCCGAAAACATCTGAGTCACATGTCACAATCAGGGTTTTTCCTGGCTCAAAATGAGGCGGAGGTGGTACCATACTAATCAAAAAAGTGAAAACACGTAAACATTGGCTTTGCGTTAATACACTACTAATGACCTGGCAACTGAATACTAGTGTTAATGTTGTCATCTGTTTTTAATTTAGTATTAATCCTGTGTCAAATTTTTTATCATATTTATTCAACTTTATCCTATTTTATTTATTTATTTATTTTTTTAATTTTAGTTGACAAAGTCTGGGCTTTTTAATGTAGTTTTAGTCAATGAAAACTGTTGATGTTTTAGTCATATTTTAGTAACATTTAGTCATATTGACATTTTAGACACTGAACACTGTAAACATTTATATATATATACACACACACATTTTACTGTTATTTTAATGTTATTTTTCACATTAGATTGGTCTTATCATAATGATCTCATGATGATGACTGTAAAACAATTAAAGGATGGGCAATGAGGAGGCGAGAACCGGCTTGTCAACATAAATAATAATTTAATAAGAAACTTAAAACACAGCATAAACAAACACACATGCGGACATGCCCGTAATTCATTCTCTCTCTCTCTCTCTCTCTCGATCTCTCTCTCTCTCTCTCTCTCTCGAACAATCGTCACCGGCCGCCTTTATCCCTCGCGCGCCTCATCAGGCCGATTGGGGACTGGGCGCGCGATATTACGACCCGGCCCCGCCCCCGCCCCCCTCCTCTCCACATTCCTCCCGGCGTTATCTCAGACCGGGGTGCCACCGGCATGACTTACACCCCCCCCCAACATGCCAACACGCCAACACGGTGCGAAAGGGAGAGAGAGAAAAAACTCACTCACCGGTTCTCTGATGTACCGTCGCGTGGTCCTCGAACACTCCTCCACATTCAGGCGGACGACAGCCGCTCCAACCCCGGGCGAACCGGAGTGAAACCTTCGACCCCCAGCGGGCAGAACGCGCCTCATCAGGCCGATTGGGGACCGGGCGCGCGATATTACGACCCGGCCCCGCCCCCCTCCGCTCCACAATGACGTTGCAAGCTGCTGACAGCGGGGGTGAGAGACGAGCGTCTCCATTTTAGAGTGCGCATCATCCGGCAGAACTTTAAATCTCTCCCGGTCTCGACTCCCGCTCAGAATGGGTCTCTTCCACAACTGGTTGAAGCGGTTTTGACCGCTTGATTTACATGCTCCCGTATTATATGAACTTTAATTAAGGATGAAATAAAGATATATCGCCAAGCTGTGATCTGTGATCAGACACTCGAGCTGCAGCGCTCCTCTCTTCTCACGTGTCATCATTATAGTTTATTTATAAAGCACACTTAAAAACAACAAATTTTGCAACAAAAGTGCTGTACAATTTTTTACAAACATTAATAAGATAATTAAATAGAACTTCTAAAATGTTCAAAAGAACAAACTAATAAAACATTGTAAAACCTACACATAAAACTCCTATAATTCTCAAACAACATTATAGGCTAAAGAGAAAAAATGTCTTCAATCTAGTTTTAAATATAGGCAATGAGGAAGAAGACCTAACAACAAATGGGATTGCATTCCACAACCTGGGGGCCGATCAACTTTTTCCACTTTTTCAAACAGGAACGAGGAGCAGAGAGGAGTAACAGATTTGATGATCGAAAAGACCTGTAGGTGCAGAATGTTGTTGAAGTAAATCAGCAATGTACTGAGGGGCTAAACCATGCAAGGCCTAATAAACATACAGCAGAACCTTGAATTTAAATCTGTAGCTAACTGGAAGCCAATGTAGGGAAGCTTACCCATTATAAGTCTAGCTGCTGAATTTTGGACTACTTGCAGACGTGAAAAAGAAGATTGAGACAGACCCACATATAAGCCGTTGCAGTTGTCCAGCCAGGATGTATTAAGAGCATGTATCCTTATTTCCAAGTCCTTCTGTGAGAGAAACTGTTTTAATTTAGCAATGGACCGTAGATGAAAAAAGCTCCCTAGAACAACAGCATTTATCTGATTATCATATAATAAGTCAGAATCAAAGATGACAAAAATTTCTTAACCAAAAGTAATGACCTTTTTTTTTATTAATAATTTAATAAACTTAACAGTTTTCTGTGATTAATCATGATTATTCATGGTACATCAAAACAAACAATAAAATATAATCCTAAATATATTTACTTTATATTTTGTCTCAAAGAACTTGCAAGAAATTGGTTAGCCATCATTTGTATTATTTAAATACATGTTAAAATTGTTCATTATTAGACACCATACATACAGATATAAAACAAATAGAAAGCTGAAGTTTAAAATCTCAAAACAATTATTTTCTCTGGCTGCCATTCAGTCTTGACAAGTATACCTGGCTGCAGCTTTCTGAATGGCCAAGTCCTTCTCACAGTCTTTATCACTCACACGCTGGGTCTAACTCGGATGACAATGAGTGAGCATTTTCAGGCGAGGCGAAAAGATAAAACAGCTTGCCCGTATCTCTCCCACACCTGACTCACCACTTGCAGGTGAAGTCTCCACTCTACCTAAATGTGCTCCTGTGTTTATTATGCCCCAGGCATGTGTCACACGTAATGAATAAGCGTGCACTGCTCCACACAATCAGTTTCTGTGCTAGGATGTGCAGTCGAGTCGAGCGTGTACTTAACTTTTACAATTATATTTGCCAATTTTAGCCACAGAAAGTGGGTAAAACATTAGTGATGTTTCAGGAACGTCATTAAACATAAGCCACAGCAATCCATTTTGCAAGTGAGTTCATCAATCTGTCCTGTTCTCACGGGATGCATTCTGGCATTCCGTCTTTTAGGATACTATGTCAAGTTAAAAGTAGTTGAAACTTTGAAAATGGCATCTAGAGATCCCTGCATTCTGTCTGATGTGCCTCGTGAAAACACAAAGTTTCATGTTCTTCAAGTGTGAATTACACTAACGGTAGGAAAATGTGTACTTTTATTACTGAATTGACATACAGGTCAGGAGGCGTGATTAATTGACTTACATTTTCTAAAATGCATGAATGTACTGTATATCTCGGAATATATTATCAGTCGAGATGATTTACTTTTCTGTAATACAATGATTTTGTATTTAAATCGCCAATAAATGAAAGGCTGTACAACACATAATTTCATAAATGCTTTAAATAATTACAGCAATGAGAATGAGATGTGTTTTGTTTGTTGTTTTGCATTACAGTACTGAGTATTTGTTGAAGGGGGGTAAATGTCACAATGCAGAAATCTTAATAGTCCTAAAAGTAGGCTTAACTTTCTTTCAGCAAAATGTATTGAATACAAGTTAAATGTGAATTGACATGTTCTTGACAGGTTTCCTGATATTCACCTGCACATATTATACAAAATGCGCTGAATGTTTTTGGTAGATGTAAACAGTATTACTCTTAGAGAAGCCCTCATCTGAATGTTCAAGCATGTTTCTGGTTACAGTATAATGTTAAATGAGGCTGCTTTAGTGCCTCTGGGTGTAGACATCCTCCAGTCATAGTGGAACCAAACAATTTTCTAACAGAACACCAGAATGTCTATGTGCCATCTCTTATGAAAGGCGTCTGGTCATGCGTAAGAGTTATCAAACACACAGAACAGTAGAGTGACTGAAAGTCAAGTATTTGACGGTCAGGTCAGAGTTGTGACCCCAGTCTCTTTTGATATGTTGTGTGCTGTGATGTGAATAAGCCCATTCAAACTCAACAAGTCCAAAAATACACAGACACAGACAGCGTTTTGTCTAGAAGAGCAGGTCAAGATGCCTCCTAACCAATGCATGCTCCCATCAGCAGCGATAAATATCAGTTTGTTTCATTTTGATTAATTTAATTGATTTAGCAGACACTTTCATCTAAATGCACTCTGCGAATGACCCCATAGTCTTTTGTATACAGGGTTAACAACAATATTCTTATTTCAGTAACACTGTTTGATTACATGCTCAGTGTGTACTTGTATTAGTGACTATCATATGTACTGTAATCTTTTGGGTTTATATCACCTTAAACCTGAGATGAGTAGTGATGGAGTTCTTATGTATGCTGGACATTTGTTGACAGTTTTTCCTTCAATATCCACACCGAAATTCATACATAGACACAGTTTATATTTGTATACAAAACTAATAAAGCAGGCCTTTAGATCAAAAGGATTTTAAAGGTGCTGAAAGCAAATTTAGCGTTCTGAAGCTTTCACGGGATTGAGCCATTAAATTAGCTCCGCCATCATTCCAAAACCCCTCCCTCCAAAGACACCAAAACCGAGCAACAGAGCAGCATTGTGGCTCTCAAATTCAACAGTGGCACAATACTATGGAAGCCGTGTAGTGCCAAATTAAAAAAGAAGGAAGTGTGTTTTAATGTGTGTGTTAAATTTAAACATTTATTTAAATGTTACAATAAAATAGCACTTTGGCTTTTCTTTATCCATTTGACAATCGAGTTTAAAAATGTCATTGGACACTTTACACATGGAAGAAACCAATAAACTTTCCACTCAGTTTTAAGACACACCCCCTCTCCCACGTCCCACTCGAAGAAGATGTAAGACAGTCTGCCATTGGACGGATATTGATAGAGGTTTGCATGCTCTATTAAACCTGCGTAAATGAAACGGATGCGAGGCGTATCAGAAGTTAATGGTCATTTGTTGCTGCTACAATTAAATGCCAAGTGTGGCCCTGCCCAAACGTGCACAGTGGTACTTGTCCGGGAAGGGAGCCGGTAACCACGATGCCGTCAACACCTTTGCGTGTACAGCACCTTTAAGTACATGAGGAACATACAGTGAATTCAGTCAAATGTGTCCAAACTTTTTACTAGTACTGTGCATGCATACAGTATATCAATGAGATGAGTGCTAAAAAGAGATTTTGTCATTTGTTGTCTGTTTGTTTGTATATGTATCTGTAGGAAAAGCGACTACAATGTTTGTCATTCAGGGCCATCAAAGAGAAAGAGTGGCTAATGGAGTCTCTCATCCGCTACATCAAAGTGATTGGTGGTCCACGTGGACGAGAGGGGCTTCTGGTTGGACTGAAAAATGGAGCTGTGTGTAATTTTGAAACGTATATGGTGTTATGTCTTGAAATTAATAGTTTTTATATCTCTTTCTGAAACAGTATTGCTTTATAACCAGTCTCAAGATCAGGGATGGGCAAAATTCTAAATGGAATAATTATCAATAATTAATATTCATGAAATGATTCAAATTGACCATGCCCTACAGATAGTTCAAGTGAAATGTGGATTCAAAAAGTTGAGTTACAATTCTACATCCTGTTTGCTATCTCACTTTTAGTTTAAATTCAGGAACTAAATTAAGATTTAAAAGGCATTTTCAGCAACCCCCGCTGCATGTACCCTGTGTATAGCAGGTTTTTGATGTCACAAACGTTTGTGTGTGTAGATTCTGAAGATCTTTGTGGACAACCCCTTTGCCATTACGCTACTGAAGCAGAACACCTCTGTGCGCTGTCTGGACATGAGCACGTCACGCAGTAAACTCGCTGTCGTGGATGAACACAACACATGCCTGGTGTACGACATCCACACCAAAGAGCTGCTCTTCCAGGTCTTTCTTTGTTCCTGTGCTAAATAAATGGCTATTTATCAAAGTTTAAATGATGAGACCTGCTCACTTTACCTTCAAGCTGAAACTTCTGGTCAGTTAAAGGGATAGTAAAACAAATATACAATTTTAGAACACAAAAGTCATTATTTTCTCATTCTCATGTCGTTCCAAACCCACATGAAGAATGTTTTTAAGAATGTTCAAACTGTTTTTTTCCATATAACAACCAGTTCATGATCACCATGTCTGTCACGCTCCAAAAACTACAAAAAACTTGCTTTTTTATTTAATTAAATTTTTTTAGTTTGGTTATTCACCTCAATCCAGGTGGCAGAGGACAAGTCTCAGTTGCCTCCACTTCTGCATCGATCCCCGCATCTTATAACGTGGCTCGTTGTGCATGACATCGCAGAATCTCACAGCATGTGGAGACTCGTGCTACTCTCCGCGATCCAGGCACAACTTACTACGTGCCACACTGAGAGCGAGAACAACTAAACGTGACAACGAGGAGGTTACCCCATGTGACTCTACACTCCCCAGCAGACGGGCCAATTTGGCTGGATTCACTCAGCATGCCCTGGATTTGAACTCGCCACTCCAGGGGTGATAGTCAGCGTCAATACTCGCTGAGTTACCCAGGCCCCTACAAAAAACGACCTTAAATTATCTTAAAAGTTATATTCCAAGTCTTCATCATTATTCACTGCAAATTTAGTCCTCCTCCATTGGAGCTCAACCAATATTTATTTTTTACAACTAATACCATTGTCGTTTATTTTTGTTTACATGTTCGAGAAAGCAGAAAAGCATAAATATCAGTTTAAAACAACGTTAAAAAACTGTCATCTGTTGATCTTTATTCGCCATAGCTCTCATATAAAATAATGGCATCTTTAGACTCGTTGTATCAGGTTTGAAGTTTATGATGTTTGGTCATGAGACATGTGAGAACCAATAATGTTTGGTGTTAATAACCTTAAACCTATCAGTTATCAGTAAATAACGACTTAAATTTTGGTCTGCTCCTCAAACAAAGCTATTGACTTCAGAAGACTTGGAATAAATTGTATGGACTACTTTTATGATACTTTATATTTTTAGTTTTTTTGTGGTATATGTTCTTGTTGGAGCTTGACAGACATTAGTTGCGTTCACACATACAGCCTTTTCCAGAAAAGTACCTACAATTTCCAGTTTAGTGATCATGTGTGAACATGACACTTTTGAAAATGCTGGTATATGCTCTGCCAATTTTCCTTAATGCGAAGTTGAATCAATACCAATAAATTTCCTTATTGATGGTATTTGTGAACATCACATTTGGTACATTTACCAGTAAAGGCAACCCAACAATTTTCCTGTAATTTACCTGGTTGCATGTGTGAATGGAGCTGTAGTTATTATGAACTGTTGTATGGCAAAGAGTTGTGTATAGATTCTGTAAAATTTTAAAAATAAACAAAGGGTTTGGTTCATCTAGATTTCATGTACAAATGGAATGTAATCAGAGATTATTTAGCAGAGATGGGCCACTTCTATTAAAATGAATGTGAGAAATTGGAATGCCCAACGTTCAACGGAAGTAGAAAGGAAGTCCCGCATTACCGGTAAAAGAGCCAATCACCTTTTAGATTCAGACATCACCTGTCAATCAAATCAAACAACGCACATGCACATTAACTATACAAGCAGAGAAAATTTTGTTTTTAGCGTAATCTGAGGTAAAGGAGCACAATTTATGAGACCGGTGTTGTCAGACTTTACTGCTGATTTGAAATACAGTGCATTCAGAAAGTTTTAAATATATTTTTTTCCCACATCAATCTACACTTCCTACCCCATAATGACAAAGCAAAAAAATGATTTTTATATCATTGCAAATGTATTAAAAAGAAAAAACTGAAACATCACATTGACATAAATATTCAGAGACTTATCTCAGTACTTAGTTGAAGCACATTTGGCAGCAATCACAGCCTCAAGACTTTTTGTGTACGATGCGACAAGCATTGCACAGCTGGATTTGGGGATTTTCTACCATTCTTCTCTGCAGATCCTCTCAAGCTCTGTCAGGTTGGATGGGGACCATCGGTGGAGGTTTCTCCAGAGATATTTGATTGGGTTGATGTCCGGGCTCTGGCTGGGCCACTCAAGTACATTCACAGAGTTTTCCCGAAGCCACTCTTGCGTTGTCTTGGCTGTGTGCTTAGGGTCATTGTCCCGTTGGAAGGTTTACCTTCAGTAATCCAGTCTGAGGTCCTGATTGCTCTGGACCAGGTTTTCATTAAGGATATCTCTGTATTTTGCAGTGTTCAGCTTTTCTTCAATCCGGACCAGTCCCCCAGTCCCTGCCGCTGAAAAACACCCATACAGCATGATACTACCACCACGATGCTTCAACATGGGATGGTATTGCACAGGTGATGAGCGGTGCCTGGTTTCCTCCAGATATGACGGTTGGAATTGAGGCCAAACAGTTCAGTCTTCGTTTCATCAGACCAGAGAATCTTGTTTCTCACAGTGTTGCAGTGATGGTTGTCCTTCTATAAGTTTCTCCCATCTCCACACATGATCTCTGGAGCTCAACCAGAGTGACCTTCGGGTGCTTTATCACCTCTCTTACCAGAAACAGCTATATAAGCAATATTGTCAAGTATGCTTACACATACAAGGGTTTTGTCTTGGTGACAGAAGCTTCCAGTGTACAAACAGCAACAAGACAGATATAATAATAAAAAAATAAAACAAAAATAAAAAGTGAATAGAAAATAAAGTATACATAGAAATACACAATAGGACAATATATATATATATATATATATATATATATATATATATATATATATATATATATATATATATATATAGATTCTATTATATTTCCTTGCTGTATATAAAGAATTGTATTTGTATATTGTACATACATAAAATATATATATTTACATATGTACAATATACAAATACAAATCTGTTATATACAGCAAGGAAATATAATGGCAGAAGCTGTAGGATATATTGGATAAATGAATTAAGCTGTGTATTGCAGATAATTATTGCTAAATGGGGCATTGCTTTTCCTGTGTCTGATGGTTCTGGTGCTCAGTGCTCTGTAGCGCCGGCCAGAAGGCAACAGATCAAAAAGGTAGTGGGCAGGGTGAGTGAGGTCCAGAGTGATTTTTACAGTGTTTTTCCTCACTCTGGATGTTTACAGTTCTTGATGGGAGGGCAGGGGGCAACCAATAATCCTCTCAGCAGACCGAACTGTCCTTTGTAGTCTTCTGATGTCCGATTTTGTAGCTGAACCAAACCAGACAGTTACTGAAGAGGACAGACTCAATGACTACTGAGTAGAACTGTATCAGCAGCACCTGTGGCAGGTTGAACTTCCTCAACTGGTGAAGGAAGTACAACCTCTGCTGGATCTGTTTCACAATGTTGATGTCAATGTGGGTCTCCCACTTCAGGTCCTGTGAGATGGTAGTGCCCAGGAACCTGAATGACTCCACTGCTGCCACAGTGCTGTTTAGAATGGTGAGGGGGTCAATGTTGGGCTGTTCCTCCTAAAGTCTACAATCATCTCCACTGTTTTGAACGTGTTGAGCTCCAGATTGTTTTGACTAAACCAGTGAGCCAGTCGTTCACTCTCCCTTCTGTATACAGATTCATCGTCATCTTGGATGAGGCCGATGACATTAGTGTCGTCTGCAAACTTCAATGCTTTGTATATTTAGGGCAGTGGTGGCTCAGCGGTTAAGGCTCTGGGTTACTGACCAGAAGAGGTTCAAGCCCCAACACCACCAAGACACCACTGTTGGGCCCTTGAGCAAGACCCTTGAACCTATCTGCTCCAGGGGTGCCGTTTCATGGTTGACCCTGCACTCCTACCCCAGCTTATCTAGGATATGTGAAAAATAAATAATTTCACCATGTATATGCAGAAATGTATGTATAATGTGTGACAATTGATCAATTTATTATTTATTTATACAAGAGTAGTGGGGAGAGCACACTTCCCTGGGGGGGCACCAGTGCTGGAAGTGAATTTCCCCTGTCTCACAAGTTGTTGCCTGCCTGTCCGTCAGACAGCTGATGATCCACTGACAGATAGACGTGGGAACAGAGAGCTGGTGTAATTTAGTCTGGAGTATAGCTGGGATGATGGTGTTGAAAGCTGAAGTTATGTCCACAAAAAGGATGCTTGCATATGTCTCTGGTCTGTCCAGATGTTGCAGGATATGAGGGGATCAAGAAAGGGTCCAGTGATGCCTTTCAGGTGGGCCAACACCAATCTCTCAAATAATTTCCAGACATCAGAGCGACGTGTCTGTAGTCATTAAGTCCTGTGATTTTGGGTTTCTTTGGAACAGGAATTATGATTGAGCGTACTAAGGCCCTTCTTCCATGATTGCTTAGTTTTGCCAGGCAGCCAGCTCTAGGAAGAGTCCTGGTTGTTCCAAACTTCTTCCATTTAAGAGTTATGGAGGCTGCTGTGCTCTTGGTAACCTTCAATGCAGGCAATTTTTTTTAGCCTTCGCCAGATCTTTGCCTCAACACAATCCTGTCTCTGGGCTCTGCAGGCAGTTCCTTTGACCTCATGGCTTGGTTTTTGCTCTGATATGCATTTTCAGCTGTGAGACCTTATATAGACTGGTGTGTGCCTTTTCAAATCATGTCCAACCAATTGAATTTGTCACCGGTGGACTCCAATCAAAGTATAGAAACATCTCAAAGATGTTCCAGAGAAGTGGGATGCACCTGAGCTAAATTTCAGGTGTCATAGCAAAGGGTCTGAATCAAAAATCTGGTTTTTGCTTTGACATTATGGGGTATGGAGTGTAGATTGATGTGAATTTTTTTTTAATGTAAAGCATTTTAGCACAAGGCTGCATCATAAAATATGAAGAGAATGAAGGAGTCTGAATTGCAGTGTATGTCCTTTGATCTTAATCTTAACCAACCATTTAGGAGATTTCTTTATTTTTCCATTCATGTAGATAGGAGCTGCACTGGCATGACTGGAAATAGCCTCCCGAGAGCATTCCTAAGATGGCCAACAGTGAACTGACTTGCTAGAAATACTTTGATGCAATCTAGATGTGTCAGAAACACAACTGCAGTTTATACTCAAACAATGAAGGCCAGCATCCCCTGCTCTTATAGTTTGTGTGCATGATTTTCTTGCAGGAGCCCAATGCGAACAGCGTGGCATGGAACACTCAGTGTGAGGACATGCTGTGTTTCTCTGGCAGTGGATATCTCAACATCAAGGCCAGTAACTTTCCAGTACACCAGCAGAAGCTGCAGGGCTTTGTGGTGGGCTACAACGGCTCCAAGATCTTCTGCCTGCATGTCTACTCTATGGCCGCAGTGGAGGTGCCACAGGTACGAGAAGAGTGTGCTATACTCAAGCAGTTTAGACATTTCAGTCTCTTTTTTTGTCAGAAAATGATGGAGAAAGAGTTTAGTGATGGCTAAATTAGTTCAATCAAATCAGGATCGAACCAATAAAAAGTAAAGTCATTTAAAGTTCAAGTATGAAGTGTCACCTGTGAGCAGGCCCAGAGAGAATCTGCATTTTCTGCAGATTAATATTAATTATTTTATCATATTAATAATAATTAATATATGACAGCCCTTTTATTAATACTGTTTGATTAGTATTTATTAGTATAATTGTGTAATAGTAATGTTTGTATTTTAGTGTTTATTTGTAATATTATTTGTAATTTCTTAAAATCTTTATAATAAAAAAAATTATATATGACAGCCCTTGTAGTAATTCTATTTAATAGTATTAATTGACATAATAGTAATGATACTAATATTATTATATTAGTAATATTTTATATTTAAATGTTTATTTGTAATATTCTACAGAAGAGGATTAGGGCCAATCAATAATAAAAAAATAAAGCCATCTCGAGATTAAAGTCATTATAATGTGAGATTAAACTTGTTAAATTTCGAGAAAAATGTCGAAATACAATCTTGAGAATAAACTCATTAAATATCGAGAATAAAGTCATTATAATGCGAGATTAAACTTAACGAGTTTTTTCTCGAAACACAACGACTTTATTCTCGATATTTAATGAGTTTATTCTCAAGATTGTATTTCGACATTTTTCTCGAAATTTAACGAGTTTAATCTCGCATTATAATGACTTTAATCTTGAGATGGCTTTATTTTTTTATTATTGATTGGCCCTAATCCTCTTCCGTAATATTCTGTATAATTTGTTCTAATATTTATAATAATGCATAAGAATTATTAATATTTGATGAGCCTTGTGGTGATACTGTTTAATAGTATTTATTAATATAACAGTAATATTTAGTGTTTTTGTTATACTATTTATAATAATAATGTTATTATTTGTAATATTATTTATTGTTTACAATAATTAATAATGAACATATTAATGCCCTTATAGAAATACTATTTGTGGTTTTATCATTGTCATTACGGCTCTATATCTCTGCAGTCTGCTCCCATGTATCAGTACCTGGAGCGGCGCATGTTTCAGGAAGCCTATCAGATTGCGTGTCTGGGTGTGACTGATAATGATTGGAGGGATCTGGCCACAGAAGCTCTGGAGGGACTTGATTTCCACACCGCCAAGAAAGTAAGAAGTGATTTGAATCTGTCTAGATGTTTGTAAAACAAATGAAATCATAGATCTGAATATGTCTGTCTGTCTGTCTGTCTGTCTCTCTGTACAGGCGTTCATCAGGGTGCGAGACTTGCGCTATCTGGAGCTCATCAACAGCATTGAAGTAAGACATATGTATGACAGCACTCAACTGTCCGACAGACTCTTATTAGAGGAAGACGTCTGTCCACTGTAGGGTGATTTAAAACAAACAAGCACAGCTTTCAAGGACAGAATTAATAGCTCCCACTTTTAAACTTACTCTCTGTGAAGTAATTCTGTCTCTCTCTCATGTCTTATTAAGCATGCATGCTGAGCTTTTAAAGAGACAATTCCTCATAAGCACCCAGTGAAGTCAGAGATTTTCAGATTTTAAGGTCAAAACATGACCTGTGTGTGTGTGTGTGTGTGTGTGTGTGTGTGTGTGTGTGTGTGTGTGTGTGTCTGTCTGTGTCTGAAGATCTTGTAACCTCTGAAATATGATCATCAATAAGTCATCATTGTCCTTCTCTGTGAATTTCAACCTAATAACTGCTGATATTACAAAACTAGGATTTTCTTTCTTTCTGTGGAAACAAAAGAGGAAGTTTGGAAGAATGTTCATTCCAAGTCAGGTCATTTTTAGTTCTATAATGCTTTAAAAAAAAAAAAGTTTTTAACTTGAAATTGTTGCTTTCATCACGGTCTCTGATGTAGTTTGATATGACTGAACTCTTGCATGATGTTCGTTCTTCTGTTGTAAATAAGCACCGTTTCCGAATTCTCGTGTGAACTCGCCGATGCACTTTGAGTTTTTGAAAGTTAATAACATTTTAATTATCGGTTTATTTTTTACACAAACGTATCAACTGGAGTTGTGTGGATTACTTTTATGCTGCCTAAATATGACTTTTGGGCCGTCAAACAGCCAGCAGACTGATGACACTCATTCACTTTCATTGTATGGACAAACAGAGCTGAAATGTGCTTATAAAAATCTTTATTTCGGTTCTGCTGAAGAAGGAAAGTCATACACATCTGGGATGGCTTAAAGGTGAGTAAATCATAAGAGAATGATAATTTTTGTGTTAACTAATCCTTTAATATCACATTTAGTTAGTGGAGTGAATTAACTCTTGCTGATGTTTCTCTGATTGTCATTAGGATTTGTTCACTGTGGCATTCAGTGACAATTTTTGTTAATCACATCTTAACCAGTAGGTGGCAACAAATGAATAAAGCACAGAGTCGTTCACACCCAAAACATGTCTAATAATAATACTTAATTAAAATGTGTGTATCTACTGTACTGTACAAATCAGTTCATAGAATTCAGCAGTGTTTAAGCATCTTAAGCTTTTTCCCCACAAATGACAACAAAGCATAGATCTGTGCATGACTATACAAAAAGACAACAATATTAGCCTAAAAATAATTATAAGGGATTCAGTTACATCCTGATGTCATTGTAATGTCATCAGTCACTTTTACCCATAATTCATCCAGTCACTTTCTCTCCTTGTTGAACGAGATTACCAAAGTATACAAACAAACTTGATCCTAGCTCATTCAGTGAAGGGGCGTATTCATTCAGTGTGTCAAACCAATGATATGCTCCTTCACAGCCAGCACTCGAATGCTATTGGCTCACGCTTTTAGGATGTAAAGTCACCAAAGCAGTCTAGAGCTGAGCTCATTGGCTTCAAAAGGGAGAGATGTTTCAAATGTCCTCATTGAGCAATTTCATTAAATAAAACGTCATTAAAATGATTATGTTTGTACTATATGCCTCTATAGAACAAGCCAGCTCACAGGACCTGCTTGTATTTAGCGACACTTTGCTCCAGTGCACAGCGAAGCACATCGAATTTTGTATTCATCCACTTGTGCTCCATTTTCCGAGCTACTCTCTTGAGAGCATGAGTGTGATCATTGTACCGTGGTACGGGGCTTTTCTTTCATCAAAGAGGGGGTGACACTATCAAGAGTGCTAGAGAAGACTGTATCCATATTTTCGGTGACTACTTCACTTCTTTAATTTAACAATTATCTGGAAGGTTATTATTGAAGCTATCTTTAGTGGTTGAAAGAATAGTTCTAGCCGATCGATAACACAGCACAGATTGAGTGACTGTAGCTAAGCGCAACATACAAGAGACGAGGTAATGATCTGAGATGTCATCACTCTGCAACAGAATATTAATAATGACAGATTATACATATGACAGAATTCATTCTAGTATATTATTATGCTGATGAGTTGGTCCTGTCACTTTTTGTCTGACAACAACAGAGATGAAAATATTGATAAATGGTAATCCCAGTGTATCTTTTCATTATCAATTAAAGCTCTAGCCACAATAACCACTAGATCTGACAGAAAATCTGCAAATTCTCAAAGGAAATCAGAATATAGTCCGGGTGGTCGGGGAATAGACACAATCTCTATAGGATATATTACTTTACGTGATCCATTCTATATGAGTTGACATCTCATGCTGCTCTGTTCTATACAATAATTTATATAATGACCAGGGGCTGTCAAGCACTTCATAATAACAGAAAAACACCGTAAAAGAACAGTAAAAGTAGACTTTGGCTTGTGTCTGCTATATTGTCTTCTGATACATCTGATACAGCTTTTTGAGAAATAAACTGAAATTAAAGTCTATTCACTGAAAAGTTTCCCCTTTGCCAAAGCTTTTAAATCTCCTTTGCACTTCCACATTTTCAAATATATTGTATCAAGACGCATTATTAAAGGTTCGAGTCAATGACACCAAAAACCACAGGTTTTTCACGTAACTCACATAAGTTTAAATGTGTGTGGTGTAGGGGAAGGTTTTCAGTGAACAGTGACTTAAATTTTAGTTTGTTTTCTCACACAATGTATCATATGACATCAGAAGAACGTTTTCACTATAATGTTCACTCTGCTTTAATTCATTATATGTAAAGAGCAGCTAATCATCTCCTTTTGTGTCAAACAGAATTGGAACAATATTTAAGAAAATTATGGCAAACTTTTCATTTTTCCATGAACTGTCCCTTTAAATGAGAATGTGTGTGCGTGTGCGTGTGAGTGTGTGAGTGTGTGTGTGTGTGTGTGTGTGATTAGGGTGTGTTATTCTCGGGAAGGAAAGGCCTGTGTTTTGCAGCAATGCTTTTGATGTCTGGAGTTCTCTATGGAAAAAATGAACCATTGAATTTCAGTTGCCCATAGCTGGGTTTGATGTGTGTGTGTGTGTGTGTGTGTGTGTGTGTGTGTGTGTGTGTGTGTGTGTGTGTGTGTGTGTGTGTGTGTGTGTGTGCGCGCGTGTGCGTGCGTGTGCGTGTGTGTGTGCGTGTATGTGTGTGTGTTAAGTACAGTAATAAAGTGCTTATAAATTAATATTAGTTCTGTTTATGTGTTCAGTTTTATATGAGTACACATTTAGACATTGATATTTAGTTGTATTTACTGGGTAATATAGCCAAACCTGTCAAAACATGTCCAGGTCATATTTCACCACAAATATATATATGTATATATATATATATATATTATTTTCTTGAGAAATGTGAAATTTGTATGACAATTAAGCAATACAATAATTTTTTCTCATCAATTACTCCAATGCTAAAAAAATAAAAACATATTATTTGAATTGTAAAATACATTGTAAAGTACAATTGCAGTTATAGTTGTATTTATTTTACTGAATTGAATGTATGCTTCATTTAATAAAAATCATTGGACAGAGTGATTTTCATTAACGTAATAAAGCAATAAGAATGAGTTTTTTTACATTACTGAAATGAGAACAAGTTCTCTTACGAGAGGTTCTCTCGTATTGCGTAAGCTAGCTTACGCTACGGGAAAGATTCATCTTTTCTGAGATATTGAAGCCAAAAAATTATCCTTCATTTTGTATCCATTGTCAACGCAGTGCAGCAACTGCATACCTTGAGCGGGCTAGCTAGCGAGCTCATAGGTTGCTCTGCGGCAACTGCTGCAGCCTATAGACGAACTTGAGTGAACTTGCGTCCAATGACAGGCGCCCGCGCCGTCACTGTATCAAAGCCCGCCAAAATGGCCGTGCCTAGAGTGCATATAAGCGTAAGTTCGTAGGCTGGAACCCTGATTTTCATCTATTCAGCGAAGCTCTTCGCATCTCTGAACTGCAGAAGCCGCGTCGCCGTTCGAGGGGCATCTAGCAAGCTTGGACAGCGCTCGAAGAAGCCGGCCGTCTTCGCCACCTTCAGCCGTCCTGCGAGCTACGCCATCCGGCGACGTATCGTTTTTAGAGCAAGCTAGTTCCTCAGCGAACTTCACAAAAAGAGCAACGAGCGTCTTTTTAAAGATGCCTCGCACCACCTGCGCCTCATGCCGCGCCCCTCTCAGCGCCGGAGACCGCCACCTCATATGCGCTCTCTGCCTGGGACTGAAACATGCAGAGCTCGCTCTCGCTGATGGCGGATGTGACCTCTGCGAGGAGCTTCCGATGTCGACCCTGTGGGCTCGACTCGAAGCACTCAAAACCGAAGCCGCCGCGCCGCCTTTCTTTTCGCCGTGCAGAAAGAAGCGTCGCTCCCAAAGGCTGCCAGAACCGGTGTTAGAAGCGACTACCTCGCCGGAGCCTCTCCCTCGAGCCTCGCTTTCACCCTCCCCGCCCCCCCGGGACGCACAGTTGCTGCCGAGCGGCCGCACTGTTGCCATCTCGGATGACGAGGCGGAGGATAAGGGCTGCTGTTCCATCATGGCTTCGGACAGCGAGGAGTGGTCAGGCTCCCAAGCCTCCTCCTCGGCCCAGGAATCCAGCAGGACCCGCGCCGAGTCGAGGAAGAACTAACGTGCCTCCTCACACAGGCCGTCGACCGCCTCGGGCTCGAGTGGTCACCACCCTCTGAGCAGGCTCCCAACACACTCGACGGCTACTTCCTTCAGAGCCGTCGCTGCACGGCGACCGCGGCCCGGGCCGCTCCCTTCCTGCCGGAACTCCACGCCGAGCTCTCTAAATCGTGGAACGCGCCTCTCTCGGCCAGGAACCGATCCCATGTCTCCACCTCTCTTGCTTCGGTGGACGGCGCCACCGAGAGGGGCTACTCTTCCATCCCCCCGGTCGAGGATTCGGTAGCAGCACACCTTTGCCCGCCCTCCGCGAGATGGCGGTCTAAGCCAGTGCTCCCGTCTAAGGCCTGCAGAACTACTTCCGCCTGTGTTGGCCGCGCCTATGCCGCCGCCGGCCAAGCCGCATCTGCTGTGCATTCCATGGCCGTTTTACAGATCCTCCAAGCGGACCTTCTTCGAGAGTGGGATGAGAAAGGCTGTTTCAGATCTAAGGAGCGCGACGGATCTCGCCCTTCGCGCCACCAAAGCTGCAGCTCAAGCCCTAGGGAAGTGCATGGCCGCGCTGACTGTGACCGAGAGACACCTATGGCTAACGGTAGCCGACATGGGAGAAGCTGAACGCTCCACGTTCCTCAACGCGCCGCTCTCTCCGTCCGGTCTCTTCGGTTCCGCGGTGAGTGGCATTGTTGACCGTTTCTCGGAAGTCCAGAAAGCCACCCAAGCCATGAATCTCTTCCTGCCTCGTCGTGCTAGCTCCTCTGCAGGCCGCCCACGTGACCAGCCTCCTGCACGAGCCTCTTCACAGCGCCCAGCTCAGCAAAGCCAGACTTCTCAGCGTCGACAGGGCGGCCGCCCTAGAACGCGCTCAGACAGCCGCCGCAGACCGCCGCCCCCCCGCGGGCCTCGGCCTAAGATTGCGCTGAAACCTGAGCAACCGAAGTCCTCCTAGCTTTGTTAAGGAAACGACGGCTCAGTCCGCCGCGGCGGACCACCGTCAAAGCTTCGCCCCCTGTCAGTCCCCTTCTCTCAGGCTACTGCAGTGGTGGATTCAGCAGCCAACAAGCCGGCGATACTGCCCGCTTGCCTGCACTCAAATGCCGTTTTCACGCCGACCCAAAGAAATCTTGTGAAAAGCAAACATGCCTTATGTGTAGAAAATGTGCCCACAATCCAGTGTTCACCCCTACACACAAGCATTACACTTCCCGTGTCCCTATCAGAGCCCACTCACATAAAGCAGGCACAGCCAGCTCGAGTGTTAGAGTCAATAAACGCGCCCACGAATCCGTGCGCGCGCCCCTTCTCTGCCCGCTCTGTCACACGGCCAGCAAACACCTCTCTGTATGTAAGTCCCATGCCCGTGACTATGTTCGCGCATCACTTCACAGATGTGACTCTTTCCTCATTCACCTCAATCGGGAAGTCACTCACAGAACAGCCTGTCCCTGCTGTCTGCGAGCAGTCATGCATAAGCACAGTAAGCACGCTCACACATTCTGTTCAGCTCGCTGTGTGCGGCAATCAGGGCGACTTGGCCATTCACCCTCTAGCGTTACACTTCAAAGCGTGGAAAGCTATTCCAGGGATATCCAAATGGGTGTTAAGCACAATAAAACAGGGCTATTTGCTACAGTTCGATCGCCGCCCTCCCCGCTTCAGAGCGCGGCTCGAAACTACTGTGAACACGGAAGCAGCCTGCATGCTCCGTTCAGAAATAGCAAACCTTCTGTGCAAAAGGGCCATAGAGAGAGTGCCACTTTCTCTGAGCGAGTCGGGGTTTTACAGCCGTTATTTTCTTGTCCCCAAGAAAGACGGCTGCCTCAGACCAATATTAGATCTCAGGGTTTTGAACAAGGTGCTCGCAAAAAGACCGTTCAAAATGCTTACAATCAGGAAACTCCTCACGCATGTGCGCCAGGGGGACTGGTTTATTTCTCTCGATCTGAAAGATGCCTACTTTCAGATTCAGATAAATCCCTGCCACAGGCCATTCTTGAGATTCGCCTTCGACGGCCAGGTTTATCAATACACCGTCCTTCCGTTCGGCCTGTCTTTAGCACCCCGTACTTTCACGAAGTGCATGGATGCGGCGCTCGTACCCCTGCGGAGTCAGGGCTTGTGAATTCTGAACTATTTGGACGATTGGCTGATTTTGGCACAGTCACATACGGAGCTTCTGTCTCACAGGACAGTTCTCCTCAGTCATCTGAACAGTTTGGGTCTTGCAGTCAATTGGACCAAGAGCTCACTACAGCCCAGTCAGGCAATTTCCTTCCTTGGAATAGAACTAGACTCCATGGCGATGACGGCTCGCTTATCTACACAGCGCGCGTGCCGTGTTCAGCGACTAGCCGCGTCCTTTCAGATGAACAGCCTCATGCCTCTGAAAAAATTTCAGAGAATGCTAGGTTACATGGCCTCAGCCGCAGCAGTACTTCAGCTGGGTTTACTGTGCATGCGCCCGCTTCAGCATTGGCTAAACACCCGCGCGTCTCGCCGGGCTTGGGCCACGGGCCGCCAGCCGATCAGAGTGACTCAGACCTGTATCTCAGCTCTGCAGCCATGGGCAGTGGCCGAATGGTATCAGCGGGGAGTGACGATGGGAGCTGTATCTCGCCGAAAAGTCATCTCGACAGACGCGTCCAACACGGGTTGGGGCGCGGTCTGCGAGGGCTCTCCGGTTTTTGGTCAGTTCAGGAAAAGCTCCTTCACATAAATTGTCTGGAAATGATAGCGGTCGAGTACGCGCTCGTGCGCTTCCTCCCGGTCATTCAGGGTCATCAAGGGCAGATCCCCATCCACGCTCAAAGTGTACGTGGCGGCCATCGCGGCGTTCGCTGAACCCCTGCACGACCAGTCACTGGGAAAAAACAAGCCGCTTCCTCAGGGGAGCTAGAAGGATGAACCCCCCGCGCCCCCCATCGGTTCCTATCTGGGATCTTTCCGTAGTTCTCGAAGCTATGAAAGCCCCCCCTTTCGAACCGCTTCAATCCGTGGATTTGAAATACCTTTCACTCAAAACCGTTTTTCTGACTGCCCTGTCATCAGCTAAACGTGTGGGAGACCTTCACGCGCTGTCTGTCAGCGCTGCGTGTCTTGAGTTTGGACCAAGTGACTCCAAGGTCATTTTAAAGTCTAGACATGGCTATGTCCCCAAGAAGATCGGTACTCCTTTCAGAGCACAAATCATTTCCCTATCGGCGCTGCCAGCATCCGATAGCGAACGCGACGCCAATCTCCTTTGCCCAGTCAGAGCACTGAGATTGTATACTGCGCGCTCCGCCTCTTTCAGACGCTCTGAGCAGCTTTTCGTTTCGTTCGGAGGGCGCACCAAAGGTTTCGCCGCCTCGAATCAGACACTGTCTAGATGGATAGTGGACGCTATTGCTGCCGCGTACGCGTCAAAAGACCTACCATGCCCGTTAGGCATTAGGGCTCACTCCACTAGAGGCATGGCCTCCTCATGGGCATGGTCCAGCGGGATTTCCATTCACGACATATGTGTGGCAGCGGGCTGGGCTTCCCCCTCCACCTTTGTCAGATTTTACAATCTGGAAGTGCCCGCCCTGCAGGCAAAACTACTAGCGGTTTAATACGCTACAGCTCCCCTGGTGAGCTGCACTGATGGGACACATTCCACACAGACCAGCACCGCCGCTCTGTCTTTTCCTTCCCACTATGTGCTTATGTATTACACACACACTGGCCCACACTCTTGCCGGCCAAATATTATTCCCCCACTCACAAGGGCTCCCCCGGGTCCCCCCAACCCCGGGGCTCATGCAGTGGATGCTTGGCGCACACGGCGTTGACAATGGGTTCCCGTAGCGTAAGCTAGCTTACGCAATACGAGAGATCCTCTCGCAAGAGAACGAATCGGTTACCTAACGTAACCTCGGTTCTCTCTAGATGAGGGAACCAGTATTGCGTAGCCGGCCGTGCTCGCGCCACGAGCGATTTTCGCTTCATTCAATGAAAACCAGGGTTCCAGCCTATGAACTTACGCTTATATGCACTCTAGCCACGCCCATTTTGGCGGGCTTTGATACAGCGACGGCGCGGGCGCCTGTCATTGGACGCAAGTTCACTCAAGTTCGTCTATAGACTGCAGCAGTTGCCGCAGAGCAACCTATGAGCTCGCTAGCTAGCCCGCTCAAGGTATGCAGTTGCTGCACTGCGTTGACAATGGATACAAAATTAAGGATAATTTTTTTGGCTTCAATATCTCAGAAAAGATGAATCTTTCCCGTAGCGTAAGCTAGCTTACGCAATACTCGTTCCCTCTTCTTGAGAGAACCGAGGTTACGTTAGTAACCGATTCGATTTCATGCATTATAGTATGAGACCTTGATTTTTTGCATTAGGTTGAAGAGGACACGACAACTTTTTTCCATAGTGTGTTAATGAGAACAATCCTCATTTTTTTTCTTTTTTTTTTTGCAAATACAGTAATGAGAATTTGGTGAACAAACCTCCTAAATTCTGTATGTAATGTGTGTGTCTATGTGTGTGTTTCTGTCCAGGAGAGGAAGAAGAGGGGTGAGAATAATAATGAGCTCTTCCTCGCAGATGTTTTCGCATACCAGTGCAAGTTCCATGAGGCGGCCAAACTCTACAGAAGAAGCAGTCATGACAGCCGTGCGCTCAGCATGTACACTGACCTGCGTATGTTTGACTACGCCAAGGTGTGTGTGCGTGTGTGTGTGCGTGTGTGTGCCTGCGTGAGACAGCTTAAATGTTTCCATCAGTAAGAGCTGGACACTTTCTGGCATCATTGTGTGTGTGGGTGTTTGAGAGAGATCATAAGATAATGTGTGCATATTTACTCTTGATGCTGTATATTTATGTGTGAATTCATGTTCAAGCTGTTCTTTACAGTATACATGTGCACATGAGCATATAGTCCTGACTGTATAACAACAGGAAGTTCACACAGATTGTGTGTTATGTTAGCATTGCACAGGATTTGATCAGAATAAAGTCTTGTCCATTTTTCAGCTTGTAGATGATGATGTCACACTGCAGGTAACCGCGCTTATGGGATCCTTCGAACAGAAGATTATAATGTTGTGATGAGCAGTGCTGCGGTTTTAATAATTGTTTAAGTATTAAATAATATAATAATGTTTATTTATGTTAAAGTTATTATAAAGGGCTGTCTATAGTTTATGGTGAAGAAATCTGTGTAGGTACTTTCTGAACTGTCAACAAAATGAGTTTTGACTTGGTTCAGTAGGCCTGTATTATTATGTTGGACATGTGACTGGTTGATAAATACACATCCTCACATGCTTAACACTAGAGAGATGACATTTCTGGCCTGATACTGATAACCAATATTTAAAGAGTTTTCATTGTTAATCTTTTAACCTGAAACTGCTAGCTAATTCATTAAAAGCTTCTCATTTCAAAAATAGAAAGAGTCATTTAAAAACGGTTTGGCCTATAGAAAGGTGCATGTATTAGAGATGAATGCTTATTTGGATGACAAATGAATGACAATATACATGCATAAATTAGATGCCCATTTCTATGAGTATTTAAGGCAATCCTGATGACACGCTAACAGAGAGAGAGACTAATGAAATTTAAACAGCTGTAATAATGAGGTGATAGACAGTATGTAACAAACATTAAACAACAAAACACACAATAAAATCGTCTAGGTTACGTATGTAGCCTCCGTTCCCCGATGGAGGGAACGAGACATTGTGTCAGAGAAGCGATACTAGGGGTCTCTCTTGAGCGCCGATATATATACCTCTGTCTTATGAAAAAAGGCCAATGAGAAGTTGGCAGACGGTATTTGCATATCCCGCCCCCGGACATACGGGTATTTAAGCGGGGCGAATACGGGAGTTCATTCAGGAGTTTTCTGAGGAGCCGGAAATGGTATGGCCACAACAGTGGCTCGGCTCAGTGACATGGCGGGGAAAACACAACGTCTTGTTCCCTCCATTGGGGATCGGAGGTTACATACGTAACCTAGACGTTCCCCTTCTGTCACTCTCTCCACGTTGTGTCAGAGAAGCGACACTAGGGGTCCACTTTTAAACGTGCCATGCGCTGAGCCGTGTACGTGAACTGCTGATACAGGAGCGGGCAGGTATTTCTTACGTGCAAAGGCGACCAGCTGTATCAGGCTGCACGTACCCTTCCCCAATACCCCATAAAAGCCATCAGAATCCTTCTGGTTACCCTGGAGGGGGGAACAAGGTGATGCTTGCCAACCTGGGAACGGGCCAAGCCTGGCTGGCCTCTTTTCTCTCTATGTTTCTCGCATAGAGCAACTACGGCCGGGGCCCTTACATGCATTAAGGGAAGGGGGTCTTACCCCATTTCCTATTCATTCAGGGGGAGAAGACTCTGCGGAGACCACACCTACCCTGCAGGGGAGGCAAAGAGTGGCGAATACATCACATGGCCGCTTAGGACCTATGTGGGAAAGTTGGCGCGGTGGTAGATCCAGCCTCGTAGAGGGGGGAAGCTTACAGCACGGCGACCGATGCAGCTGTAACTGCCTAAGGGAGACACGGGAGTCCGCTCGTGAGGGGACAGTACCGCGGAATTACACACGGGGGAGTCCGAACAGGAGGCCTTAACCTGTGGAGCACCTATTCCAGTACAGGGTAGATTGATTACCCGTAGTGGCTTGGGTCGGCGAGTTCCTCCGCTGAACTGCGGACCCAAAAGGGCTAGGGAGGAATCAACCAGGGACCCAAGGATGGGGTCTCCTGGGAACAAAGGCGCACTATTTTACCTCTGCTGAGGGAAAGGGCGCTAGGCGCAAGCGATTCACCCGGCCAGAATGTCAGTGTGTTACTGAGTTCTACGGGCTCGGACCTGAGAAAACACGGGACGATACTGACTCAATTCGGAGATTGTAGAATCTCACGAAAGTGTTGGGTGTTGCCCACCCTGCTGCTCTGTAGATGTCTGCTAGGGAGGTGCCCCTGGCCAGTGCCCATGAGGACGCAACACTCCTGGTTGAGTGAGCTCGGACCCGCAAGGGGGGGGGCATGGCCTGGGTGTGATAAGCCAGTGAGATGGGTTCGACAACCCAGTGGGCGAGCCTCTGTTTGGAGACAGCGTTCCTTTTCTGCTGTCCCCCAAAGCAGACTGGTCTCTGAAGGGCGTGGTAGGAACCTTGGGCACGTAGCCCGGTCGCGGTCTTAGGATCACTTATGTGTCTGCCGGACCGAACTCCAGGCAAGTGTCTCTAACAGAGAACGCTTGCAGGTCCCCGACCCTCTTGATGGAGGCGAGCGCGATCAGCAGGGCAGTCTTGAGAGAGAGGGCCCTGAGTGGAGAGAGCGACAGAAGGGGAACCCTAAACTCCGTATACATGGTGTACAATTTCTGATAACAGTCAGACTGCGAGTGCGTGTTATGTATGTGTGGCATTGTGTTTATGCACATCTCATTCACAGATGCTTGTTACAGCGCTCATCTGTAACAGTTCCACTGTATAACTATTGAAATGTGAACACAACAATCATAATGAGAACTGGTAAATCATCATACAGAGTCATAACGTTAAAAAAGTCTCAACTCTAATAAACAACAAGCAGATTTGTTTCCCTCAAAACAGTTTTTTATGCATCTCGAGTCACTCTGAGAATTATTTCATGATCTATGCACCGTGTTAGGTAGCGTTTAGACTGTTTTAATCATGTTTATTTGCTGTAAGCAAAGATATGTTTATTTTCTATATTCTGTTATATTCTGAGACGTTGTGTGTGCATGCACATATTCGCTTGAGTCCCTGTCTGGAGAAAAGAAGCAGCAGTCAGTCAGAGATTCTCAGCCGCATGCAAAAAAACTCTAACAAAATATCCCATTGTTGGCACAGTAAAAATTCGATTTTCTCGGTTATCGGCCAATAATCCATCAGCCGCTGAAATATTGTGCATCTCAGTTAACGCACTGCTTAAGACAAATATGGCATGTGAAAAAATAAAAAGTGCAAATGCATGTTTACTGCTTCAATATTGGTCATAAACATAAAATATTCAAACCTAATAACAGCTGATTTCAATTGAACAAATGACTTGCCGTCAAATCCCGAGTTTGTCCTGATTCATGGAAATTTAAAGAAGCCCAAATCTTCAATAATTTTTAGGAAGCGGGGTGTTTCAACCGCACAAACAGCACTTTTGGGGCATTTTCAGCTCAATTTGAGAAAAGTGACCAGTGAAAACTTTTCATCGATGCCAAAAACCCAGAGAAGTGCTGAAGTTCGTGAACAGTAACTTAATGTATTCTGATTAGGAGAAGGTTTATCTGAAATATTGTAGTTAGCTCCAGAATAATAGACTAGCTGTGGAAAAATAAATGTGTGTCTACTTTATGATCAGAATTTCTGTCACATAGTACTCATAGTGGATGCATGTTGATGTCTGAACCTACACATTGTAAACAATGATAATGAATTACTACTAATAATAGTAGGATCTAAAACTCTTCATATCCCACACACATCACTATCTGATATTTATCATTTGTCATGTTTGTGTTTGTATGTCACACTGAGTGAGGCTTGCTCTTTAGCGGACAGTGAGTGGTTTGTCGAGTGGATATTAATGTGTGTGTATGTTTTTTAGGAGTTCCTGGGCTCGGCAGACCCTAAAGACACTAAACTATTGATAAAGAAACAGGCAGACTGGGCCAAGAACAGTAAAGAGCCGCGAGCAGCTGCAGACATGTACCTTACCGCAGGAGAACATATGAAAGCCATCGAGATCATCGGAGAACACGGATGGGTGGACATGTGAGACACACACACTTATGATGCACTGAACACAGAGGGTTAACACATGTGTTGCAAAACTTACCATGATTTACCTAAATTACACTTGTTCCTGGAGTTCTTGTTGATCCTGCAACAAAATTCCTATCATACCATTGCCATCTAATTTTAGAGGTAGTTAAAGTGTTATGGGACATGAGCACATAGAGAACAGCACAATACAGTATATGTCTTAAAACACCTCTGTCTCTCTTTGTATGTAGGCTGATAGATTTGGCCCGTAAACTGGATAAAGCAGAGCGAGAGCCACTGTCCAGGTGTGCAGCGTTCTTTAAGAAGTTAAATCATCATGGTTTTGCTGCAGAGATCTATAATAAGATGGGTGACCTGAAGGCACTGGTGGAGCTGCATGTGGAGGCCAGACACTGGGATGAGGTGTGTGTTATTATTTGATATTTGACTGTAGTCTAGACAGGCAGATTAGCTGTGCAGTGGGATTTTCATTCTTTAAAATGTGATTGGCTGAACCATTCTGGGCTTGATTGTTTTAAAAGTCAGCATGACATTGGCCACATTTACTTTCCTACAACCATATTTGGAATGTAAGTCACTTTGTATTTTTACGTTTAATCAAGAGCAATTTACACACTGCAAACCAAAACATGTGCCTACATTCAAATGAAACATTAGTCTTATAGACAGTTGTAGCATTTCAAACTAGCCCATTCTTAGTATTTGTGCCAATACAAAGTATTAACATCAGCCAGTTTAAATATTCTGTCCACAAACATTAATGTGTTAACAAACAGGATCACCTGTTGTCTAAAGGCCTCTGCACGCTAGAGGCAACGTGATCATTCGAAGCAAATCACAGACTAATTGCCCTTTCACATTAAAAGCACGGCGAATGATCACCGTTAGCACATTCACACATTTACAATAGGTGATGCTAATCGACTAGCAATTTTACCCCGGAACAGTAGGTGACTCGACACACCTCACCGCACTTCGCCCATCATGGATGAGAAGAAGAACTACTTGACAAGTTTGCTAACAACAATGAAATTGCAGTATAAAAGACAAGCAAACGAGTTCTCTAACGAGCTGATCGAAAAATAAAATGATGACGAATGTTTACTTCCTCCTTGAGCAAATCAAGTTGATTTGCTCAACAAGGAATTAAACATTCGAGATACTTTCACAAACTATTTTAATTCACCTGCTGGTCAAGTAGACTAGCAGTATTATCATTTAGACACCGTCTGAGGGGTGATTAGAAGGAATCGAGTGTAAAAAAATAATATTAACGGTTAAAACGTGTTGTCGTTTGGAGCAACACTGATTATATGCCACTGACACACATACTGTATATACAGGGTGGCCCAAAAAAACGGGGCTGTTATGTTTGATTGCTCATATCTTAAAAATGCAGAAAGGCGTTTGCACGATTTTTGGCATACTTCTAAGACTTTTTGTAAACAACACAATTATTCACTGTGATGTCATCATGAAGAAGATATGAGCAATCAAATAAAGTGGCCCTTTTTGTTTTTTGGGGCAACCCTGTACTTGTGTTAATTACATTTGTTAAAAATCACTGCGTAATGCACACATAATGACTGTTAAAACAAATGTTGTCAATTGAAACAACACTGATAATATCTTATTGCCATGTACAGTACATCTACATTTGCTCAAAACACTGCATGTTGAAAATTAAACATGATGACATCTAAATGCTTCAAGAGTCTACAGCAGGGGTGCCCAATACGTCGATCGGGATCTATCAGTCGATCGCAAAGGCAATGCTGGTAGATCACACAAAATGTAAATATACTTACGTTAAATTTTAATAAAAATAAATATAATGTCTTTCCTTCTTTTAGTTTCTGTTTGACTTGCACTTGACAAGTAAATATTGACCAGGCGAGGTTTTGTTTATTCAGTTGCCATGACAACTAGGTTTGCGCATACGCGCCTTCCAAGGACTTCTGAGAACAGAGCGCGAAATTGCGATGCTACTGCCCGGATTAGGCAAAACTGTCTGATTCCACTCAGTGCAAGTCATCAGAATAAGGTAAATGCCCTGGCTATTGTGATCTATTGTGCTGTAGGTGTTTTGGGTTTAGTGTTAAAACTGAATGATATCAACATTGGACATTATTATATATTTTTTTATTAATTAGAAGATTAATTCCATGTAGGGATACATGCAGTAGTCCCAACAAGCATTTTCTTATTTTAAATGAAACTGTGTTTTATTTAGTTGGTAGATCTTATTGAGTTGGTCATTTAAAAGTAGATCATCACGCAAAAAAGTGTGGGCACCCCTGGTCTACAGTATATAATGCACACAATAAAACAAAACCCATCCTCAGTCTGACCCTTAACAACTGTTAACAATAACACAGCAATAATAATTACATAATTTTGTGCAGACACCACCATTTTTGTGTTATTCAAAGACACATATACAGAGTGCACTGCAAGTCACAGAAATAGTATTAATTAGTGCTGTCAGTCCGTTAAAAATTGCAATTGCGATTAATCGCATAATTGTACACAGTTAATTGCGAATAATCAAACATTTTAAAAGTACTGAAATTTGACTCCATAATGACTTTTTCCTGTCAAAGTGCATTATTTCCTTCATAGGAAAGAAAACAAAACAATATGTGTAATAACAATGCTTTATTAACATTTTCCAAACAATCTATTACACAGTAGAAAGATAGAAATGCACAAAAATAGCACCAATTCAAGGAACATTAAACGTTTCCCAAATCTAAGTGTCTAAGTAAACTAAATGAAAGAACTAGTCCCCGTATGTTGAGTATTGACTGCAGTGCACATTAAATCTCTTAAACCATCATCATCCACAATATTAATTGGCCAGCAGGCTGTGGCTATCCGCTTTTAATATGGAATTCACATGATTTGCGTTTGGGCGTCACGCGCTGCTTTGAATTCCACATGAAAGCGCTGCAGAACTCTGCTTTTAGTGCTGACACTGCCAACGTAATGATACATCCAAAGTGTCCTGTTATCATTAGATCAGCGGCAACTATGGAAATAGTTCTTTTAAGAACAGTGCTGATAGACCCTCAATGGGAGAACTCCACTGGTCGGCCGCAGCGGTCCCTCATCTGTGCCATGAATCGTGTGTTTTGAGGATTGTAACAACTTGGTGTGCTTCTGATGTAATTAAATTACACCCTACAGATGTTGAACAGTACTTGATTTCTGTCATGAATTCCATCTGGTTTTGTTTTGTTCAACAAATAGCAACAAAATGAGGTCCTTTCCCCATCACTTGCTGTGTGATTGTGGTGTATACGTCAGTGTAATGTTCTGGGACACATCACAAAGGTTCAGAACTCACACAGATCTGAATAAAATGTCAAACTGGTAAATGCGTAAATCATTTTAAAATAATCATATGCGTTAACACGTTCATTCTGACAGCTCTAGTATTATTAAGCAATAAGGCGTGAGAGTCTCAACCATTAACTCTACTCATTACTCAACCACAAAATCTTTGGCCAGGTCATTTTAGTCCCACAGGAAATACAATTGTGAAACTAAAGAATAAGAAATTCTGCATGTTAAAACAAGTGTTGTTGCTGCTTGTTGTCAGGCGTTCTCTCTAGTGGAGAAACACCCTCAGTTCAGAGACAATGTCTATGTGCCGTATGCACAGTGGCTGGCAGAGCACGACCGCTTCGAGGAGGCACAGAAAGGTATGTCACACACAAATTTACATGGCCATCAGTGGGAAACATGCATGGAGGATGAGAGACAGGTGTGCCTGCCATGAGAAAGAGAGAGAGAGAGAGAGACAGTGTATGTGAGCACAGCACTGAGTCTCCCTCTGGAAACGATCCACTACTGTTTCACATGCTTCCTTGAGCTATTCTGAAACTCCTCTCTCTCACACACACACACACACACACACACACACACACACACACACACACACACACACACACACACACACACACACACACACACACACAGTCACTTAGCTAAATTAGGACATCCCACATTTTTCTATTTATTTAGTGTTTATCAAGCTAACTATAATGTCTGCAGTATTTTACACAGTCTATAGATATCTATAATTCCATTTTCACTAGTTCAGATGGTAATTCTTGAGATCAGCAATGGAATTACTACCAGTGAAATGCATTTTAAAATAAATGCATTTATATATATATATATATATATATATATATATATATATATATATATATATATATATATATATATATATATATTTGTAATTAAGTTTGCATTATTTAAAATGCTGAAAGTTTAAATAAAATGTCAAAGTAATTTTAGAAGTAAAAAGTGCATGATGCTTGTTATGATTTTTTTTCTTGTAAAACCAACGATTTAATGTTCTGTGAGTGACTGCATAAACAGTTGCAGTCCAGTGGTGCCAAAGTCTGATGAATCGGTCACTGTTACACCTTGACCCAAACGGCCACTGCTCACACAGCTCTGACCCCACGGTGACCTCTTTTGGGGGTTGGGAGCAGTGTTGTGTTTCTGTTCAATCTGTGTTTGATTAGTCTCTGACAGTGAGGAGGTGATGTGTTTTCTGCTGTTCTACTTTCTGTAAAATTCATTGTGACTTTCACTGAGAGCTTTTCTCCATCCTGCTGTGGACAGCAGTGAGTTATGAGAAAAGTTCATTTAAAGTCAACAGGACACCAAAATTGACTAAAAAAACATGATTAGGCTTATTGTGAGGGATTCATCAGTACACATTACTCCAAAGACCATTTTTGTCTTTGTAATATTTCATAAAAATTGAATAACCTACCGACTTCCATTTTCAGCTAACATAACCTGTTGTGCTCAATAATTTTATTGAATTTTTATTTAATATGTCGTCTTGGACTTACACTGACGCCTAGTGAAGTGCATCATTTGCAGCATCATTCAAACACAAAAGTTTTCAGTTTCGGATGCCATTGTAGAAATTCCCTATTCACAGTCAGTCATGATTAATTTAATCAATGTGTGAAAGTGTCAAATAATAGGATGGTTACTGAGATTAAACGAGTAGTGTTTGACTGGTCATGTGATCCTAACATGGCAACCCCCATGAGGAGACCCTCTCTGTGTAGAATAAAACAGGGTTTTATAAGGTTACTGATATGACTGGAGTCTTCATCTTATGTGAGTGCTCATGAATTTATACATATGATGCACCAGTCCTAACATCGGTCCCTCCTTGAGTGGACGGCGGGGGCATGTGGTTGGTTGAGCACCCAGTGGGCTGTCTGCTTGATTCCACTACTGTCCAGGGAGGCCCAACTTGTGACACATCAGTTACCAGTGGAGAACCTCTTGGTGCATACAAACTTAAGGAAAGCCATCCTGCAACAGGTTGGCCGGTCCACACGCTGACCCTTGGTGAGCACGGCCACCCATTTGCCTTCGCCCAGCAGCTCCAGGATACCTGACAGAGGTGGATGCTGGCTGAGCAATGTGACGTCGGGACAGTGATCAATCTGGTAGTACTGGAGCAGTTTATTGCTCAACTTCCGATGGGGAGTTGCCCCTCTCAAACTGGCTCCTCAGCTTCGGGGACTGCACAACCCGCCAGTTTCCCCTATCCCTCTCCGCTCTCACTCTCAGGTTGCCCTATCCCTCTCTCACTCTCACTGTGGGCGGGAAGTCTGAGCCCATTTGCTGGAGTTGTGGGGAGCCCTGGCATTTCCAGGATCAATGCCAGGTGATGGACCAATGCCAGGTGATGGAGGTGGGAACATTGGTGCAGGATCCTGACGCACCGCAGGCCTCCTCCGATCGAGCTGGTTCTCTAATTCTAATTCTGCTGGTTCTGCTAATTCTCGCCTCACCCATACACTAATCTTGGGAACTAATTGGCCGGTATATACAACCTTATTAAGGGGAATGTGTGTCGACTGGTCCTGCAACAAAGCATATCGGTGTATGCTGTGTGACTCGCTGAATGGGGAGGCAGAGCCAGAGCCATTTTCGTCAGCTCCAAGTCAGGAGGAGCTCCAAGTCTCGGCTTCCCCAGCCCTTAGGGAATTCCCTGCTGGGGATTTTCCTCTGGAGCAGACGTGAGACGCGACCCTTAGTCACGCCTTTGATCAAGTGAAAGTGATTGATTGTCAAATCCTCCGGCCAGACGTTGCACTCCCATATCCGTATTTTTCTATTATCAAGGATTGGTTTTATCGATTGAAGTAGGACACTCAGGTACCCAATTGTTAATTGACGTTTATATCACATACACTACATGATCTGTAAAAATTGTTTGGGGTAAATTCGATTCGGACCAGCGTTTACCACCCCCAAACAGACGGCTAGGTCAAACAATTTACTCAAACACTAAAGAATATGATTTGTAAGTTCGTGCACAAAGATGCTTGAAATTGGAACAAGTGGCTCGAGCCCATATTATTTGCAGTACGAGAGGTCCTGCAAGCCTCCACGGGGTTCTCCCCATTTGAATTATTGTATAGGCGTCAACCACATCCTGACCGTCTTACGGGAAAATTGGGAGGCGGGACCTTCGAACAGCAAAAACGAAATTCAATACATTCTTGACCTGAGAGCAAACTCTACACACTGGGGAAATTAATACAGGAGAATTTGCTCCAGGCTCAAGAACATCAAAGCCGGCTCCATAATAGGGGTACTCGGCTATGGGAATTTACACCCGGAGATAAAGTCCTTGTATTGCTCCCCACATCAAGCTCTAAATTACCCGACAAGTGGCAAGGACCCTTTGAGGTCACACAGTGAGTTACAGATAGAGGCGGAGCACGTCATATTTACCACCTCAACCTCCTAATATGATTAACTGTTGAGAAAGGCAGTCCCCGTGACTTTGGCGATGGCAGTTCCAGATAGGGAGGTGCTCGGACCTGAGGTGAACTTAAAAGCCACTGATAGAGTCTCCCCGGTTACCTGCAAAGACCACCTCTCACCGTCAAAAGTCACAGAGGTTGCCAGGTTGCAAGGAAAATTCTCAGATGTGTTCTCACTTCTTCCCGGTCATACAAATTTCATAGAGCACCATATTGAAACATAAACGCAGTACGTGAAACGTAGTGGTACGCAGTCATCCCTACCGATTACCCGCATACAAAAAAAGTGGTTCTGTAAGAATTAAAGGCCATGCTAGACATGGGGGTATACAAGAATGCCACAATGACTGGGCCAGCCCGGTGGTGCTGGTTCCAAAAAGCGACAGTTCGATCCGGTTCTGTGTGGATTATAGAAAAGTCAATGCAGTGTCTAAATTTGATGCATACCCAATGCCTCGGATTGATGAACTGCTCAATCGTTTAGGCACAGCTCACTTTTAAACAGCATTTTCCACACCGTTTGGCTTACACCAATTCATGACTCTTCCGTTCGGTTTGTGCAGGTCCATGGCTACGTTTCAGCTCCTTATGGACCGAGTCCTCAGACTGCACTCTGCTTACGCATATGCAGCATCTGAGGGCAGTTTTGAGGTCATTGCGATGGCAGGACTCACGGCAAACCCCAAGTGCACAATTGGATGGGTGGAAGTACAGTATCTGGGGTTCCACTTGGGTCACGGGCAGGTGCATCCCCAAATTGATAAGCCCGTAGCGGTTGCGGCCTGCCCGAGACCCAAGACCAAAAAGGAGGTGAGACCATTCCTGGGGCTATAGAAGGTTTGTGCCTAATTAATCGGATGCCACCAGCCCGCTGACTGATCTCACTAGAAAGGGAGCCCCAGACCCAGTCCAGTGGACGGACCCGTGCCAACAGGCTTTTATGCAGGTGAAAGCTGCGCTTTGTGGTGGGCCGTTGTTACATTCTCCAGAAATGGAGGGGGGGTTGGGGGTGGTCAAGCACCAGTTTGTGAATGAGAGCGAGATCGGGAGATGAGAACGGTGATGATCATCACCTGTAAATGATTGTCTCTAACAGTTGTTTGTCATTGCAATGAGAGAGGTAGGTGGTTTTAAGATTGAGCCAGATGCCAGTGGAGAGACAGAGAGACACACACAAAGCATAGTGCTCTGTGTACATGATCGGTCATGCTGAAAAGCGAATAAGTGTTGAAAAAGAAATACTTTTTTTTATTTGGATCTCGCTGTGTCCTGCTTCCTCTTTGCAGAGAGATAAAGAACTTGTGACATCATGTCTTTAGGAGTTAAACTTTTCTGTGTGCACACAATAGCCACAATAGCAAAATAGATATTTAGTCATTTTTGAGGATCTTTCATTCATACTTCGTACACCGTCAAGTGATGTAACTGTAATTCCATTTTAAATGACACTGATGATAATTACGTTTTGTGTCTCTATGATTTTCAGCATTCCATAAAGCGGGGCGTCAGGCAGAGGCCGTCAAGGTTCTAGAGCAGCTGACCCATAATGCCGTGGTGGAAAGAAGGTTTAATGATGCATCATACTACTACTGGATGCTGTCCATGCAGTGCCTTGACATCGCCAGAGGTGCCTTTGAGTGTATACTTCATTCACTAGTGCAGATTTAAACTTTTTGTTGACTTTGTGTGAAACGCCTTAAAGCTATGTGCTTGTTTTTAAGCCATGAAAACTCATTTGTTTGTTGTAAAGATGTTTGCTGTCTCTCTAAGTGAATGTATATACACACTTTTGTGTGAGATTTCTAGATAATGAAGAAAAGAAGGATGAGATGCTGAAGAAGTTTCACAGTTTCCAGCACTTGGCTGAACTGTATCATGTGTATCATTCTATCCATCGCTACATGGTGAGCAGGACTCCATCACACAATTCAAGTGTTTTGCCATTGATTCATATCCATTCATTTCAGTTAGATAGGAACTCAACTGATATGTTTTTGGTTTATCACCAATATAAAAAGCCTCTTTTTCAGTGCATTTGTTAATATTAGTATTTTTAGTACAACTAATCGAGTTGTCGATTTAACATGTTAATTTAGTGTGATTAATTATATGAAAAATAATGCTTTAAACTAATTAACACAAGAACATTCCTTTAAGGAAATCCCAACACAAAGGAGCTTGATGTGTAAGATTTATCATCTCATCTATATGTAGTAATTTCTAACGAATTAGGGATAATAAGATATATTTATATGTGCACTTCGTGCAGGGTTTGCATAATGTGTCAATATATTATCAGTGTTGGATGAGTCAGGAAAACTAATCCACGTCAAATGACTTATTTCATCTCAAAAATTGTAGTCAGATTACGGACTTTATGGATTACTTTATTGAAAAATAAATACATTACTAATTACTATTAAGGCTGTGTCTACATTAATCCAGATATATTTGAAAACAGCATTTTAGTTTTTGATACGCGCTTCGTCCACACTGCCATTACTAAGCAGAAATCACTGTTGCATGTGCGGTCTGAAAAGCAATTGTCCTCATGTTCTTTCGCCAGATACCAATTCCGAGTAAACGTCCCGTCGCCTTTGAAGAAATGCAATGTGAATGTTGTACAAAGAAACATTTATCTTTAACAATGTTTTCAAAAGTGAATAACAGGCACAACAGCGCTGCTATAACATGGGTTGTTTTTAAAATGCTAAATTTTTGCTGACAAATATACCATCTCAGTGTGGACGGAAGGCCAAAACGTAGAGAAAAAGATGAGTTTTGAAATGAAAACATAGTAGTGTGGACGTGGCCTAAGTTACTTTCTAAAAATACTTTTCACAGAAACGTTGTTGTTTTTCTGCTCAACAAATTCAAAATAATCTCTTAATTTCCTCCTTACCCAATGACAAACACAAGCCACACACTCAACACCATGTGTTTCTCCCTGACAATGACTTGTTAGGGGACGCATGCCCTTCAGTTGTCACAGAAATGAACATGTGAACATAAATATTATTATTTTATAATGCAATGTAGACCAACTTAAATGTAATTAAATACATTTTCATTTAAATTAAAAGTCAGTAACTGTAATTTGATTGGAGCTCCAGACTTTGAAGCCCTTTATATACTTGGCCTTAAACTTACAGTTCTAATTAAGGATATCTCTGTATTTTGCTGCGTTCAGTATTCCCTCAGTCCTAACCAGTCCCCCAGTCCCTACCACCACCATGCTTCACCGTTGGGATGGTATTGCGCAGGTGATGAGCAGTGCCTGGTTTTGTCCGCTTGGAATTGAGGCCAAACAGTTCAGTCTTCATTTCATCAGACCAGAGAATCTTGGCCACTCTGTCATAAAGCCCAGATCGGTGGAGTGTTGCAGTGATGGTTGTCCTTCTATAAGTTTCTCCCATCTCCACACATGACCTCTGGAGCTCAACCAGAGTGACCATTGGGTTCTTGGTCACCTCTCTTACCAAGGCCCTTCTCCCCCGATTGCTCAGTTTGGCCAGGCAGCCAGCTCTGGGAAGAGTCCTGGTTGTTCCAAAGTTCTTCCATTTAAGAATTATAGAGGCTGCTGTGCTCTTGCAAACCATCAATGCAGCTGAAAGATCTGTGTCTCAACACAATCCGGTCTCTGGGCTCTGCAGGCAGTTCCTTTGACCTCATGGCTTGGTTTTTGCTCTGATATGCATTTTCAGCTGTGAGACCTTATATAGACTGGTGTGTGCCTTTTCAAATCATGTCCAATCAATTGAATTTGTCACCGGTGGACTCCAATCAAAGTATAGAAACATCTCAAAGATGATCCAGAGAAATGGGATGCACCTGAGCTAAATTTCAACTGTTATAGCAAAGGGTCTGAATACTTATGACAATGTGATATTTCAGTTTTTTCTTTTTAATACATTTGCAAAGTTATCAAAAATCTGTTTAGATTTGAGTGTAGATTGATGTGAAAAAAGTATTAAAAGCATTTTAGCACAAGGCTGCAACATAACAAAATATATACTTTCAAAAGTATATTCAAAAGGGTTTGAATACTTTCTGTAAACATCTAAAACTATAAACATTTTTGTCATAATATCACAGTAACTGTTACAACTGTTAAATTGTGAGACATTTTAGTAAGGGTAATGATGTGTTCTTCCTGCTTCACACTAGAATTCTGACATGAATTCAATAATGGTATCAGTTTTGTGGTCTGCAGCGTACTATCAAGGGAAGTCTGTTTGATGCACGAGCGCTCCAGAGATAGAGTAGGTCTGAGCAGATCATCGGTACTTGCGTGCAAACTAGTCTTGAATCGCACCCCGAAAATATTGTGTTGCAGATGAGAAGCATATAAAGTGTGTATAACGCCCCGAGCTTATAAAAAAAATTTCGCCGGCCCGGAGTTTCACTTAGGCAGCTGCCAATTTTCAATGGAGGGAGAACCGTGACATTGATCTTTCACTGCTGTCCATGACACAATCCGAACACACCTGCGACCCACTTTTGGGCTGTGACCCACCAGTTCAGAAACACTGTTGTAGATCATTTTAAAGAGTAAAGAGCTAAATATTAGTTACAACTGTACCAAATTAGGCTAATGATCAGTTTAGTCTCACAGAAATAAAGTTGTAGATAAGAAGACTGGGATGTGTTTGTTTAGAGTTGAATGAATGCTTTTTAAGAATTGCTGAATCAGAGTAGATTCAACACTTGATTCGTTGAGTAAAGTACTGCAGATGAAACATTGATGATTTATTGTTGATTTGTATTAATGTTGATACTCATGTGTGTGTTTTCAGTCAGAGCCCTTTAGTTCCAACATGCCTGAGATTCTCTTCAACATCTCACGATTTCTCTTCCACAACTTGACCAAAGATGTTCCCATGGGCATCTCCAAAGTGTATCCTTCACACACACACACACACACACACACACACACACACACACACACACTTTAATGACTGCTTGAAGGGCTTCTATTATACACTCAGCTGTGAGATGTTTTCATACATTAGTGTTCAGTGGATTAAAGTGTTGACAGAGTGTGTGTGTGTGTGTGTGTGTGTGTGTGTGTGTGTGTGTGTGTGTGTGTGTGTGTGTGTGTGTGTGTGTGTGTGTGTGTGTGTGTGTGTTGAAGGCAAATAGACTGTTTCATAATGCCTCAGCCAATGGAGAGATGTGAGTGTTGAAATACTTGATGTAAAAGTGCTTTTTAGAGTATGATTTGAAGTGTGAACTTTCACTGCAACATCTGTTTCTACTGTCACCATTTACACACTTTGCTTTCTCTCTCACACACGCAATCCTCTCTTACTTCATTATTTTCACTTTCTTTGTGTTAACTTCAGATTTGTATTTTCGTCGAGAAAAAGGTGACAAACTGAGCAAATGAGCAAACATGCCTGAAAAGGCAAGAGAGAAACGATCACTTCAGGCCATTGTTTTTTTTTCAGTTTTTGTTGAGTGACTGATTTGGTCATGGTGCACAATCGTTGGAGATGTGACAAAGTTAAGCAGAGTTTAACATTATGCAAATTCGCAGTGATACCGTGTAGCAACTACCTACCAATGAGAGTGCAGCAAAGATCAAAAATTCAAGGTTTTTATTTTGGTGGAATGATTAATGATAGTGGACTGTAAAGATCATTAAGGACATTAAAAGAGACATTATCAAGGACAAATGGATTGTGTGGACCCTGTCTTTGGACACACACTACATGGAACTAGTCAAACTAAAGTTTACTCTCAACACAGACTGTATATACATCTTGATCCTGAACTTTGCATATTAAAAGATCAATCTAGGGATTTTAAGAATCAAGATCATTCAAATGCAGATCGCAATTAATGGGAAAATCTCAATTTTTACCTTGCCTTTATCACTGTTATTTTTACTGTTTTAAATAAAGCAGAATTCAATTCAGGGGGTATTCACGTAACCCCTAGAACCTGCTTAGGGACCCCCGGTTGGCTGTTTTACATTTCCGAATGAATGGTGATGTAACTGTCCAGAGATTTATTTATTTATTTTATTGTAAAGAAATGTAGTAAAAGTTATTTTTTATATATTTTTATATACGGTATTATTAATATTTTAAAATGTTTTGTCTGCCAGTGGTGAGTTCACATCATGTCGGAATTACTATTATTACGGGATTCCCACTGAAAAGTGTTCACGTCTTTGCAGTAATCACATGTTGTAAACTCTATGAAAGCTCTGACTTGAAAGTTGTGACGTCAGGTCAAAAGAACCAATATAGCACTGGCCTCGACAGATTGATTTGCCATTTTATTACACCAGTATTACCTGGAACACTTTCTTTGATTATAAACATTTTGCAAGAGTATATACAGTAGAGGTGAAGTTATCAACAACAATCATTATGAGTGTTATCAAAGAAACGAAGAACATCCGAGGTCCCAGGATGTGAACAGCTCTGAGTTGAATCTCCATAATTCTGCGGCAAAAAAAACAACATGACTTCTGATTCATGCAGAAGATTTTGCATATTGTTTTTATTTATCAGACAAACCATTTTCAAATATGAATAATATTTGAAATCAAAACTGCATATTTATATAGATATAATAATGTATTTTTCCAGTTTCATTTTATAGTTGCAAGCCCCCCAAAATTATCTAAATATATTTGAAATGATAAATGTAAAACATGCATAAAAGAGGGTTAATTAATCACTTTCTATATGAATTTCAAGTTTAAAACTAAATTAATTAATTGATGAATTAATTAATTGGTCCAGACACAAACTTAATCTACATGCTATCACTATCATGGAGTGGTGGTGGCGTAGTGGACTAAAGCACATAACTGGTAATCAGATTACCAGTTATGTGCTGGTTTGATCCCCACAGTCATCATCATTGTGTCCTTGAGCAAGACACTTAACTCCAGGTTGCTCCGGGGGGATTGTCCCGGTAATAAGGGCTCTGTAAGTCGCTTTGGATAAAAGCATCTGCCAAATGCATAAATGTAAATCACTAAATGACAATTCAGTCAAACTATTTAAAATCTTGATTTGTGTGTCGGAGTTTGCCACTTGTGTTTTAAACTAGAACTTGTTTTTTGTCATCTCAGACATGCTCATATCACGATGTCACTAACCCAGATCAAGACATGAGGATTGTGTTGCGCAGATGACTGCTGAAATGTTCTGTTACAGTATTCCTTATGCTGGAATGTTGCATTATTACAGTATCAGGCCGAATTGTTGTTGTGACCCTTGACCCACACTTCAGGGATACGCTGTATGCTCTGGCAAAACAGAGTAAAGTTCTGGGTGCGTATAAAGTAGCGCGACATGCCTTTGAGAAACTGCAAGGACTGAAGATCCCGACACGCTATCAGGACAGTATGGAGCTCAGCTGCCTGACGTTCCGCTCTAAACCCTACCACGACAGCGAGGTGTGTGTTCACATCATGTGCACGACTGCATTGTATAACAGTTGTTTTCTATCAGATGATGATTGTGTGCCCTGTAGGATTTGATCCCCATGTGTTACCGCTGTTCCACCAACAACCCTCTGCTGAATAACCAGGGCAACTGCTGTATTAACTGCAGACAGCCGTTCATATACTCCGCATCATCATACGGTGAGTGCCTCATACACACAGCTTCGGTGATATCTGGATTAATTTCGAGATGTATTTGAAATCAGGAATTCATATTATTATTTTGGTCTAAATAAAAATAGCTCAATAGTTCTACACAATATAATGTGTGAAATCACACCATGATGATATGGGAAATCTTATGAACAGGTGCCTAGTGTCACAGAGTATTTAACCCTGAAATGAAAGAGAAACTCTGTTGTGTATAAAGAGAATGAAGCTGTTTTATAATTTCCTATTTCTTTCTTTTTGGGCTTAAATATGACCTGGATATGTTCTTCCAAATAATGTGTGAAATGAAAGAACTCAAATGTGTGTGATTGTGTGTGTTTAGAGGTTCTTCCGCTGGTGGAGTTTTATCTAGAGAAGGATATCTCAGATGAGGAAGCTGTATCTCTCATTGATCTGGAAGTTCCTCGTGTGGAGAGGAGGAGCACTCACTGGCAGGAGATGAGCAGTGGAGGTAACGTCCTGCTACACTTATACATTACACATCCATTCATAAGGAGCAGTAGCAGTGACAATTATAATCTATCTTTTGAGCTAAGAACAACATTTGCCTTTGCTGGTGGCCATTATGAATCAAAAGGAGCATTAAAAGTCTCCCTAAATTTCACTGGTAATGAACATAATGAACTGATGAAGTTACTGTTTACAAACAGTACCGTGCAGCTGGGTACAACTACAGTATCGCCTTCCAAACGGTCAGAAATTTAATGTTAACCAAAGATAACAAGCTAAATTTCACAGACCACATCTCAAAGACCGCACGATCATGTAGATTTACACTCTACAATATCAGGAAGATAAGACCCTTCTTATCTGTACATGCCACACAACCGCTTGTTCAGTCCCTTGTCATAACTAGACTGGACTACTGTAACGCTCTCATTGCAGGCCTTCCTGCATGTGCTATTAGACCCCTCCAAATGACCCAGAATGCAACAGCACGTTTCATCATACCACGTTGGTGGAATGACCTTCCCAGCTCCATCCGTGAAGCAGACTCACTCTCGGTCTTCAAAAAACAACTTAAAACACATCTTTTCCAAGAGCACTTAACCACTCAACAAAAAAACACTTGTATATTTTTTTAATACTATTCTGATGCTAGTGAAACTTTATAATACCGGACTTTCATACCACTGTCTCCTTAAGATGATTCACTTATGTTTTCCTCTTTTGGAAGTCGCTTTGGATAAAAGCATCTGCAAATGAATAAATGTAAATGTACAAACATTTGCTCTTCATTGGCACTTCCAAGTTCTTTTGACTCCCCAGAAAAAAACTGCATTCAGTGGGTACTTCTCTCCAATTGAGCTGAAAAAGCCCAAAATGTGCTGTTTGAAACAACCATTTTCTAAATATTATTGGAGATTTGTGCTTCTTTACATTTCCATCAGGATCAGTGGATCAGGACGAACTCAGGGTTTGACATAATTTATGATATTTCACTGATCACATCATTGTTTTGTCATCTGCTCTATTGAGACTCATTTGCCCCACAGCTGGTGTTGGTAGATTTGAACTTGTTCACAACAGCTGTTTTTAATTACCAAAGTGCAACCGTTTTGACAAATAAATATGATCTAAAGATGATCTTAAATGGATAAAACCACAATATATGATCTAGTACGGGACAAACGGGACCCCGTCTCACCACCACTCTGGATATTTGTGAAGAAAGCATATGCAAATGACAAATAAGTAAGTAAGTATCTTGTTTATTCAAATAAGTCTGAATATTCAAACTTCGTATGCCAATGGAGTAGTATGTCCCAAGTAGTAAGCGAGAAATACCAGGTGACCTACTCTTCTGGCGAGATTATAAGTGCAGATCAACTGGACACTTTACGATAATCCCATAATCCCTTGGGAGCTGAGGTGACGTCACGTTCAAAACGCTTGATTTCAAAGAACAGCGGTAATGCGAAAGGAAGGCGGCTGTGATATATACAGTATATATTTATACTGTTTATACTGTATACCAAGACAGTTGTTCATTGTGCTGAAATGGTGCTTGTTTAACAAACCAAGAGTAGATTATTTTCGAGGTTGCTAATCATATTAGGGTCACAGGTCAATACTCGCATTCCTGGATGAAGTATGTCCGGAGTCTGTTCATACTACTCACCTGCATGCCTAAAAGAATGAACTCTTTTACTGGCCGAAAAGAACATCTTTCATCAAATACCATACATACTGTGACAGTACACAATTTCAGATGCAGGGTTGGAGATTGTTGTGTTGGAGCAGATGGAGGGCGATGGGTTCCTCAATCAGAGCATTCCTAGTATTAACCTGAAGAGAAACAATAAATATTGCTCCAATGCAGCTTTTTAGAGAATGTTGCCTTACAACCCCCAGTAAGCAAGCAAACGGTGACAGCGGAGAGAATTCCCTAGAAAGATGAACACACATACAAACTATTCTTGAAAGTTGCAACTACTCTGAAATCTCCCGCGGACCCCATAGCACCACCTTCCTGTAGCCTGGGGGTCCTCTGAATCCAGTTTGAAAACCCCTGGCTAACCATACACTTTATTGTGTTCTTGCACACCCTCTTTTCCCTTGGCACACCCAAAGCCTCGGTCCTGGCTATGCTACTGATCCAGAGCACATGTTACCTTAAAATATGTTAAACCAAAACTTGTGTAGAGACTGAAATGGCAATATGTACTGTGGAAAAGGATTTTGGTCTGTTCTTACCCAAAACCAACTGAATCACTTCAGAAGTTGTAAACGTCCCCTAACTGCTCCAAAGATCCACGAAACAGAATAGAAATGTATGCTTAAAGTGTGTGTGTGTGTGTGTGTGTGTGTGTGTGTGTGTGTGTGTGTGCGTGCGTGCGTGCGCGTGCGTGCGTGCGTGTCAGAATCTCAGTGTCTGAAGCTGGATGATGGCAGTGAAGACCCCGATGATGACCCCTTTACAGCCAAACTCAGCTTTGAGGTGAGACAGTTAACTGTTATCTGTGACAGGATTAAAGTCAGCATGAAATCAAAATGGAATTTATTAACTTCCTGGTCTGTTGTGAATGATTCTTCAGAGCACGTTACTAAAGAAATTGACCAATAATATCAAAGCCTAACATCCATGATCTCATCAAATCGAATCAATCTAATCTGGTCGCACACTACAATAATTCCCTATTGAATATTCTTGAATATTCCTGGGAATATGTCATATCAATACTCATTTAGAAAAGTTAAATGTGCTCTGAATGCAGTTTCAAGTTTACTTTAAATGTTCTCTAAGTATGCTTCATGCTTCTAGCTATCAGTGCGTTATACAATTATGCCAATAAATACCCAGAAGTTGAGAGACTGGAGAGATAAACAGAAATGTTATATTGTGCAAACTTGTGTGTGTGTTTGTGTGGTGCAGCAGGGCGGCAGTGCGTTTGTACCTGTGGTTGTGAGTCGAGCGGTTTTGAAGTCCATGTCCAGGCGAGATGTTTTGATCAAACGCTGGGCCAAACCGCTCAGCTGGCAGTACTACAGATCTCTCCTGCCTGACGTCAGCATCACTATGTGTCCTTCATGCTTTCAGGTACACAAACAGTGCATTCATTTCAGGGTTCAGCGGCATTCAGATTTAAATTGATTTACTTCCTGGATTTGCATTGAATAAATCGTTTGAATGAGATTCACACAAATCTGTTTAGAGAAAAATTTTGAATCACATGAGAAAAGTGTGTATTAACAGTGTTGGGGAATATAGCAAAGCTACTAGCGTACCTACATGTTTCAGTAGTGTGACAGTAGTTTCCTCATACCAACTCTGGGAAAGATTTAGCATGTGAATGTGGGTATGACATTTGATAGGGTATTGGTCTTGGCGGATAGATCTGCAACGCTGCTGCTCCTGAGCAAGTCCAAACCCCTAACCAAGCAGATCTGTCACCAAGACTTATGTACTGCTGCTGCTCTGAAGGGCATATGTGTAATGCTAATGAACTCATTTGTATGTGTTCCTCGATTTGCTTAGCCGAATAGCTTAAACGCTAGTGATCTAATTCATAATTTGTACCTGAGCTAGGAAAGCCTGAAGATTATTTAACTAGTGACTTAAACTAGCTATGCATGGATTTATTTAATCAAATGACCTAAAATAGTGATGTGGGCCAGCCAGATTTGGCTAAAGCTTACCTTTTATAAACCATACTGTATTAAGATACGCTTCTATGCATCACGGCCAAAGCAGACCTTACCGTACAAGCTGACAGAAGGAACCCCCAGCAAACCACCTGAGCAATAATTTGTTTTCAGAGAAAAACATCACACAGCGCGCTGCAGAGATACCAGATTAACTACAAAATTGAGCCAGTTAAATAAAAGACAAGGATAGAGGTGCAAGATGATTGGCTTAACATGTCACATTTAAACGAGCTGATTAGCTACCAGATAACAAGTCAAAGAACCTATCAGCTTGCACCACATAGACATGCATGGCTGAACTTCATGGCTGGTCATTTCAGCTATTTTCACAATAGTGTTGCTTTTCAAGTGACGAGCAAAATTTTCCAATGAGTAGCACTGTAGTGTCACAAACACTTCATTTGACACATTGTATTTTGAACGCAGCAAACAAGTAGAAGTATCGTTACTTTTTTTAGTACTCGCTGATACAGAGTCCGATACCTGGTTTTTTTTTTTTGCTGAACTCAATATCAGCAGTTTATTTCAGTTTCATCATCAGAATTGTGTTTAAATGAATACATTAATTTAAACTTTAATCAAATGAAAGTATAACAATTAATTTTCAACATAATAGTGTATTATGTTTTTATCAAACAAAACGATTTTATACAGAACCTCACTGCACAATCCTAAATACAACAACGTGCTGCATAACAGAGCATCACAGATGTGAGATATTGCTTAAATATTATACAATTACTATTGATTTATTATTAGTAGGAGTAGTGTAACAGTGAATATTACATAACTATATAGTAGTGATGTATTTCTGTCATACTTAGTCATTTAAATTGAGCTTTTATTAAGGAAGAGCTTTTATTTTGAAGGGTTTTTGTGTTGTTAGGCCAAGGAGCTCTGATGTAATGACGGCAGATTCTCAGTCCTGAAAATACGGTCGCTATATGAATCACAGTGACTATTAAACTCAGAAGGCTACTATATAAATAAATAAATATGTTGTGTGTATAAGACTCGCGCTAAAAAGTGAATTAGTTCTCTGTTCACTGTCATCTGCTTCAAACAGAGCATGAGATGCTCATAATAGTGTTTTCTGTGTATGAGTCAAGGATCTCTAAAGATATGAGCACTTATTGTCTTTATGTCAGCACAACACCGGCTCCACACATTCACAAGCACTCACATTTAAAACACTGCACGTGCAAACTATCTATTTATCTCATTAATAACAGCTTCTGCTGTTAAATAATCTCACTAGGACATGACATAGTAAATGAATTATTTCACATAAATGATTCACTGATTCACTTGAGCCTGCGCAGCCTTAACGGGACTTTGTCTTCTGTTGATGTAAAATATTGCTGCTGTTTGTCACTAGATTTCAAGTTAAAGTGTGTTTTAGTTTCATTTCATGTTTTCATCATGAACTATGGTTTTACTATATTGCTGTAACCATGTTTTTTTGCAGAGCCATGTTTTTACTATAGTAATATTGTAGTAACTTTGTAGTAACCATTGTTAATTGTGTTCTTACTATGGTTTTAAACTATATGGTGAATTTTCATAAGGGAATGCCACCCTAATTAAAAATATAACTATAAGAATCAGGGGATTTTATTGAGTTTTTTTATTGTTAAATATAAAAAAAATGTGTTCTTCAATATGTTCAATGTAATTAGTTAGCTACTTTTTGTTAGTAGCTTGTAGTGTAGCTAACTACTTTTCTAAAACAGTAGCTTGACTGTGGTTTATCTACTTTGAGTTATGACAAGTTTGCAGTTTTGGAAGTTATTGTTTGTGTATTATACTGTACATTTCAGGGAATAAAGAAGCATAATTAGGTCAAAATGAATGATGTAGTTATTGTTAGAAGCAACATGTGTCGGACTAATGCAATTTCTCATTGTATAACTGTGTTTAGCTTTTTTGAATTTTAATTGAATAAATTCCACATCCTGTGGGGCGTGGTCAATTCAAATTCACACTAATTCTTCTATTGCCAATTTTGCCCCAGCCTCTTTATTTGTTCTGTCTGTTTCCTCTTATTTGTACTGAAGTTTGATCGTATTGTGTGTGTTTATTTTTTCAGATGTTTCACAGTGAGGATTATGAGTTGTTGGTTCTTCAGCACAACTGCTGTCCGTACTGCCGCAGACCCATCGATGAACCAAACTAACACAACACTGTGTGTGTGTGAATTTATAAACTCAGTGGATTAGTCCCACATGCTGAGTGTATATGTAAGGTGTGAAGATGATTGAGCTGCTAGAAATCCGTAAGTAAATGCAGCTCAGTGGATCAGTGTGATAGGATTAACCGGATCAGAACACTCAGCAAACCAAAGCGGATTACACCCATTTGACTTGTGTGCACAAATATGCTCTTTCTTACACTTCACACTGGTCGTGAGATACAGATAGTTAAGTTAGTTATGATTTTGATACATTTACTTGCTGTTTGTGAGCACTACATTCCAGATAGATTATATGTTGCATTTGTTTTACATGTAAAATAATGTAATTTGTCTGAAATGTTTGTTGTTGAATAATTTTCTTATCAATAAAGCTGTTTTTTTTGTATATTGAGTTGACTCAGTTTTAAGATTGCTTCATAATTGCATCAAAATTAGACATGTGAGTGGGGCTTGTTCTGATCTGCGACAATGTTAGGATGTTGCTATGGGGTTGCTGGTTTACAAATGGGAATGTTGTCCTGGACCCTGTGATAAGGGAGCTTGTTAAACACCTTCCCTCAAGTGTCTAAGTTCTGGTCTCTAGATATGGATTGCAGTTTTGAAAGCTGCTTATGCTGAAACGTAAGGTGCAAACAGTCATTTTTCCTCAGTAACAAATTAATTATTGTAATTTTGAAACATATACACGGGCGTTTCAAAAGTTTGGAATAATGTACAGATTTTGCTCTTATGGAAAGAAATTGGTACTTTAATTCACCAAAGTGTCATTCAACTGATCACAATGTATAGTCAGGACATTGATAATGTGAAAAATTCCTATTACAATTAAAAAAAACATTCTTTTTTTAAACTACTTCAAAGATTTCTCATCAAAATCCTCCATGTGCAGCAATGACAACTGTACAGATCCTCAGATCCAGATACTCAGGTGACCTTTCACCTCACACTTCCTGTAGCACTTGCATTAGATGTGACTGTCTTGTCGGGCACTTCTCACACACCTTACAGTCTAGCTGATCCCACAAAATCTCAATGGGGTTAAGATCCATAACACTCTTTTCCAATTATCTGTTGTCCAATATCTGTTTCTTTGCCCACTCGAACCTTTTCTTTTTGATTTCTGTTACAAAAGTGGCTTTTTCTTTGCAATTATTCCCATAAGTCCTGCACCCCTGAGTCTTCTCTTTACTGTTGTACATGAAACTGCTGTTGAGCATGTAGAATTCAATGAAGCTGTCAGCATTCATCATTCATGTCTGCAGCAAATACCATGCAGGAAGAGTTACACGCAGAAGTTGAATACTTATGGCATAGCAATTTATGTCACTATCCCGAAGTATGAGCAACAGCAATAGTGATGTTTGCCTTAAAAAACACCTCTTATTATAATTATAACCTTGTGCGACCCTGCATACGCATGTGTGGACATGGTATTTTGGCTTTGCTATATGCAACCTATAATTTTATTTAATTTAAACCAAATGATCTCAATTCAGGAGAATCTGTGCTGTCAGTAAAGAGTTAAAATTTCACAAACGTAGTCATGTGACAAAACAACTTGGCACCGATCACAGCGGAGTTTGTCTTTGGGAGACTTGCCCAAAAAACTACATCTGTAAAGAAACCTAATTAAGTTTTTACATTGAAACATTTTTTGAGTCATAAGATTAGAGCAGGGGTGGGCAAAATTTTTTTCCAGAGGGCCATACTGACTTGAATGCGAAGCCCACACATTCATGACCATAATTATGTTTTTACCATTTATTTTTAATCATGTTAAACTACATGAATTTGGTAGAAATGACAGATTGCTTTACAATACGCTATTTGCCAGCCCAGAAGGCCTGAGTCATTGTTTAAAAAAAAATAAGAACTTTCTCTTAGAAAATGTTGACTTTTTTACATGTGTAAAGTTGTTACTTGTGTAACTGTGTGAGACTGTTTTTACTTGTTTATCTAACTCAAACATTTATACCAGTGCAGTACAGACTTGCATCACTGAATGAAGAACAGAGTAGGCTAATATTTACTATTTATGAACAAACACATTGTCTAATACATTAATACATTTTCGGTTCTGTTTTGCTCGTGTAACTGTAACTAACCTATGAGAATGTTTATGAATGACACTGTGTGTCATGAAAAGCATTGCCTACCCATGTCATTTTTTTGCCTAATGGGAACAACTGAGATGGTCACCTCTCTTTGCAAGACCATCAAATTCTGGCGTCCTGTCTGATGTTGAAATATGCAGCACAGAGGACAGATGTTTATCTGTCACCCGGGATCAGTAACATGACTTGTTTCCTTCAGTGAGCCATAGTAGTTGTCCAGTGTGGATGTAGTGAACTTTTTTTTGAAAGCAGTGTCGCGCTGGATGTCAATCAGTTCTAGCTGCACATCTCTGGACGCTTTCTCGCTATCAAATGAAATGGGAGAGGACACCAGCTCCAGCTCTAGCTCAGTCTTCACAAAGTCAGAGAAATGCCGGTTGAACTCGGTGTGGAGGTCTGTGAGAGTAGTGGTGTGTCTGTCGGTGTGGCTGGGTGGCACATCCAAGGTAGCCAGTGTTGGGAAATGTGTGAAGCACTTGTTGGTCATTTGTAGGGAAACAGGGTCAGCTTGGCTTTGAACGCTCGCACGTATGAATACAGCTCGTGCACGAACACATTCTTCCCCTGCAACTTTAGATTGAGGTCAGATGGCCCATTACATCCACTCTAAATGCAAAGTCACACACCCAATCCGTGTCTTGCAACTCTGCAATCTTGTCAGCTATACCGACAGTCACCGGAAACGTCCCTATCTCTCCTCTCAACTCCCACACATGGCAAAACACCTTCCCCAGGCTCAGCCAGCGAACATTCGAGTGGTACAGCACGTCTATGTGTTCAGTGTCACTTTCTTCCAGTAGCTGGATGAACTGGCGATGGTTAAGCTCTCGGGCCCGGATAAAGTTCACAAGTTTCACCACCGTTTTAGCACATAATCAAGTTGCAACACAGATTTACACAGGGATTCCTGGTGAATTATGCCGTGTAGGAAGATCAAATCTGAGTAGGGGTTGTCCTCTCTTACCCAGTCCTCTTTCCTCCACTGGACCCAGACGTTCTTCCCGGTGAGGTTTGGAGATCCATCTGTGGTCACGTTCAGCAATTTAGCCCATGACAGGTTCAGACTTTCCAAACATCCCAACACCCTGTCATAGAGATCTGATCCCCTTGTTGTCCCCTTCATCGACTCCATGGCAAGATATTCCTCCACTATTTCAAACCTGTCACTGATTCCTTGAATGAAAATAAGTAGTTGAGCGGTATCTTTGATATCCGTGCTCTCATCCAGCACAATGGAAAAATATGTGAAATCAGCTGCCTTCAACATCAGAGAAAGGCTTGCTCTATTTTGCGAGCTTGTGTGACAGCATGTAGCTAACTTCTGTTACTGATTCATGGATGGTCAACTGCTTTGTAAAAAATATTCTGCCTTGCAATTAAATTGGAAGAAAACACTTCATCTAAGTGCATTCACTCCTAAACTCCAACCAAAAGTTCAGTTTCAGGCTGCAGATGATGTTTGGATCACTCAACATGTTTGGCAGACATGAGACAATAATAATTAGTACATAGATTCAGAAATGATCATGTATCATTTTATTTTAACATGGCTGGCATCAGCTGCAGACTGGGAACAGTGGCACTGTACCGGACAGAAGTGGTGAAGGGGGAGCTGAGCTATAAGGCAAAGCTCTCTATTTTCTGGTCGGTCTTCATCCCTACCCTCACCTATGGTCATGAACTCTGGATAATGACCAAAATAATAAGATCACGGATACAAGCGGCTGAAATGATTTTTCTCCGCAGTGTGGCAGGACTCACTCTCGGTGACAGGGTGAGGAGTTCGGTCATCCATGATGAACTCAGAGTTGAGCCCATTGAGAGGAGCCAGTTGAGGTGGTTCGGGCATCTGGTAAGGGTGCCCCATGGGCACGTCCCGTTTGAAGGTGTTCCAGGCATGGCCAACAGGGATGAGACCCTGAGGTCGGCCTAAGACCCACTGGAGCAGCTAGGGATCCCTCTGGTTGAGCTGGAGGAAGTTGCAGAGTACAGGGATGTCTGTCTCTCTGCGCTCCCTATTGCCATGAGACCCTAATGGACTATGTGGTAAAGAAAATGGATGGATGCATGGTTAGCAGTGATTGGATGATGCTGGCCATTACTTTGAATCTGAATAAATTATGCTAATTTCTGATGTAATGTGTCAAAAACATGAATAACCAACACTGCTGGAAACATCAGAAACTATTTGATGAAAAAAATTGACTTTCTATAGCTTAGTGTTATTTAAAATTTCACAACTTAGACCCACTGAGCACATATGAGGACATCAATGTTTAGAAAATCTATTTGCTTTTTTCTTGCATGTTTATTAGGTGCTACTAGTTACAATTCAAAAAGGGAAATGGAAAATACACACAGCAGTCACATTTGGATCTCAGGAGGATAAGGATGAATAAATAATTATTATTCAGATGTAGAAAAAAACATTTCCTGAGATGAATTAAGTCTCAACACTTCTCTTCATTTATCATCATATCCTGCTCGTCCCACTCATGCACATTCCACCTAGTTAGACATTTCATGAGGAAAAAATACAAAATGAACTAATAAAAAGTTCCTTAATGACATAATCCTTCAAAAAGCCGTTTCATTTTTAGTGGGAAAACAACATCACAAACATCACTTTGTATTGGCAATTGATGGATTCTGAAGTCTTTATTTTTACCCCGTCATGTTCCATCCTGTTGACTGATTGAGTAACTAATCAAGTCATAAATAAAATTGAAACACTTGAGCTTGACTAGAATATATTTTTGATAGTCATGTATGCCTAGAAATACTTCCTTGAATTTTGTGGCATTAGCTGGTTTTTCTCCCTTTGAAATATTCCATCTTGCTACAGTAAATGACAGAAATCAGTGTGATAATATCAAAATAAACTTCAGGTTAATGCCCTTAAATCTCAATCACCATGTTTAGTCTTTTACAGAAGCACTTCCTTAAATACAACACAAGCATATTCATTCAAATTCCAGGAATGAACCAAGTGTCGTTTGTTTTGTCTCATGTTCTTAGTTGTTGCTGTTGTCCTCCAGCCCACAACCTTCACGGATTATCAAACGCTCTCTAACCTCAATCTGTTTGTAACCCCATTCCTCCAAATTGCAGCACTGTACTGTAATCTGGCATATGCAGTTAATCTGGGCCAGCGGGGGGCATATAAGAACCGCTCGTGTCCTGGGGAGCAGATTACTCATTTTTAGGGACTTTGTTTGCTTTCAACTGAGGAGGTGGAGAAAGTTTTGGTCTCGTTTGCTTGTCTGTATTCTTTCTCTCTGATTGGGCTCCTGACCGGTGAAGCAAACATGAACGGGACAGAGGGTCCAAACTTCTATGTGCCGATGTCCAACAAAACAGGTTTAGTCCGCAGCCCTTTCGAGGAGCCTCAGTACTACCTGGCCGAGCCGTGGAAGTACTCTCTCCTGGCCGCGTACATACTCTTCCTCATCATCACCTCATTCCCCATCAACTTCCTGACGCTCTATGTGACCATCCAGCACAAGAAGCTCCGCACGCCCCTCAACTACATCCTGCTCAATCTCGCTGTGGCCGACCTGTTCATGGTGATGGGGGGCTTCACCGTAACCCTCTTCACGGCTCTGCATGGATATTTCGTCCTGGGGGTCACCGGCTGCAACATTGAGGGCTTCTTTGCCACCCTGGGTGGTGAGTGCATTTGTGATGGAAAAATCTTGGGAAAACTGTTCTGATTATGTGTCTAGATCATTGGATGAGTCAAACACTGGGTTTATTTGGACTTGAAGGATTAATTCACCAAAAAGTAAATTAGTGCTGACATGTTGTGTGATATGTACTTTGAATATTGTAATCATTCAGTACATATCAAAGTACCATGGGATTACCATATGATACCACCACTATACATTTTTCTATCAGATTCAGGTGTGAATTCACTAAGAATGAGTTTGTTCAGTAAAAGCGCTGTTTATTTGATTTCATGCCCGATTCACTAAAGACATTAGGTAGATCTGGCAACGGCGCAAACGCACCCACAAAATCTGTGCTGAACGCAATTTGCACGCAACAATGAAATTCTTGCGGACTTGTTCTGAGCACTATTCACCTTATGCGATAGAGAATCTAGTGCACAGCCATCTTGAAAATTTCCTTTCTAGCGGTTTCTATGTAGAGATCTATGGTGTTGATGTCAATGTGTAATTAATTAGCGAAGTGAATTTACAGGTTATAGAGTTGTCAAAATCTATCATGAGTATATTAACGTGTTCAGGAGGAACGTGTAATAATAACTGGAAACAGAGCGAGAGATTTTAAACAAGAGTACTTCATTCATATATGCACAAGATCCTGTATTCACACTGTGGACGTACTGATGAGCCTCTGTGATCATGAAACTCCAAGAGTACACACATATACATATACACGAACACACATATACACACATATACGCACACATATACATATACACAAACACACATACACACATATACACAAACACATATACTCACACACACATATACACATACACACAAATATATACGCACACACACACACACAAAGTGCTGATTAAAATAAAATGAAGCCTATTTTAAAGGCCATTTTTTGCCTTTTTTATTCTAATTGTTATACATAATTATATATATAAAATATTATGATTATGTATTATTAATAATATGTATAATATATGTAATTATTATATATAATTCTCAACAGTTGTTCTCATTAAATTCTCATTACTATAATACTTTTATTTAAATCACCATAAATTGAAGGTTGTACAACAAATACTATTTGCTTGTTTCTATTGATTTTTGGGGTGCAATGTGACCTAGTCATGGTCTTGTCACATTTAATGAGATTCATATCTGTTCTGTGAACATTGCCTTTACACCAAGATACATCATGCAGCACATACAATATGGTTTTTGTGACAGTTATCATTCAGAGTTTAGATGAGTCTACATGAATATAATGATGGATTATTGATTGTTCCTCAGGTGAGATAGCGCTGTGGTCTCTAGTGGTGTTGGCTATTGAGCGCTACATAGTGGTGTGTAAGCCAATGGCAACATTTCGTTTCAGTGACAAACATGCCATCATGGGGGTGGGCTTCACCTGGGTCATGGCCCTCACCTGCGCTGTACCCCCACTGCTGGGCTGGTCCAGGTAAAATTACATTTGTTTTTCTCTTCGATAAATCAATCATATCAATGTGTTCTAAGATTGTAGATGATGGGTATTTGATCAAAAAACACCACCAAGTGTGTGTGTGTGTGTGTGTGTTAGTTTAATTAGGTATAGTTTGGGGATAAAATTGTCCACAGAATTGAGCTAAACCTGACAAAACCTCCTCAATTGAAACAAATTATGAATAAAATCATATACTATAAATATAGACTCATGAACAGATGATTACTAGTTCTAATGATTCTTTAAGTATATAGCTGTCAGTCTAGGCTTCTTTTTTACCTCATTGAGTCATCTTGGCTGGACGGCCACTTCTAGGGAGAGTAGCCACAGTACTAAATCATCATTTATAGACAGTTTGTCTAACTGTGGACAGATGAATATCTACGTTTTTCCAGATAACTTTGTAACCCTTCCATATGGAAAGCAACAATTCTTGATGGAGGTCTTTTGAGATTGCTTTTTTGCGATGAATGGTCTACGTCAGCAAACACGTTTTGTTTCCAAGTCAAAGTAGCTCTAACCCACACACCCGATCTCATTTCATTAATTGGATGCCAGGTTGGCCATCTCCTGACTCTAGTTAGCCTTTTTTGATGTCATAAGCCAAGGGGTACACATACATTTTCCAATCTACACTGTGAATGTTTGAATGATGTCTTCAAAATGTACAAGACTAATACAATAATTTGTGTTTTTATCAGTTAAAACAGATTGTGTTTGTTCATTATTGTAACATAGATGAAGATCAAACCAGATTTTATGACAAATGTATACATAAATGCTGGTAATTCTTGCCACTGTACACTGGCATCCAAAAGTTTGTAATAATGTGCAGATTTTGCTCTTACGGAAAGAAATTGGTGCATTTATTCACCAAAGTGTCATTCAACTGATCACAATGTATAGTCAGGACATTAACAATGTGAAGAATTATTATTACAATTTACTAAAAAAAATTCAGAACTTCTTAAACTACTTCAAAGATTTCTCATCAAAAAATCATCCATGTGCAGTTGACAGCTTTACAGATCCTCAGATGCAGATACTCAGGTGACCTTTCACCCCACACTTCCTGTAGCACTTGCATTAGATGTGTCTGTCTTGTCGGGCACTTCTCATGCACCTTACAGTCTAGCTGATCCCACAAAATCTCAATGGGGTTAAGATCCATAACACTCTTTTCCAATTATCTGTTGTCCAATGTCTGTTTCTTTGCCCACTCGAACATTTTCTTTTTGATTTCTGTTACAAAAGTGCCTTTTTCTTTGCAATTATTCCCATAAGTCCTGCACCCCTGAGTCTTCTCTTTACTGTTGTACATGAAACTGGTGTTGAGCGGGTAGAATTCAATGAAGCTGTCAGCGGAGGACATGTGAGGCGTCTATTTCTCAAACTAGAGACTCTGATGTACTTATCCTCTTGTTTAGTTGTACATCTGGTCTTCCACATCTCTTTCTGTCCTTGTTAGAGTCAGTTGTTCTTTGTCTTTGAAGACTGTAGTGTACAGCTTTGTATGAAATCTTCAGTTTCAAGCATTGTATAGTGTTCATTCCTCAAAACAATGATTGACTGATGAGTTTCTAGAGAAAGCTCTTGAATTCTTTTTTTAATTTTTTTTACCTAATACTGACCTTAAGACATGCCAGTCTATTGTATACTGTGACAACTCAAAACAAACTCAAAGACAATGTTCAGCTTCATTTAATAAATCAAATATCTTTCAACTGTGTTTGATATAATATCAAGTGATATTCTTGTACCAAATTATCAATTTATCATGATTACTCAAGGATAAGGTGTTGGAGTGATGTTGCTGTCTAGATTTGATCAAAAATGACTTTTTTTCAACTAGTGATGGTACTGTTTTACATCAGTAATGTTCTGACTATACTTTGTGATCAGTTGAATGCCATTTTGGTGAATTAAAGTACCAATTTCCTTCCGAAACAGCAAAATCTGTACATTATTCCAAACTTTTGGCTGCCATTGAATTATTTTTTATTTGTGGGCATTTCTTACATTTTAATAGATTGCCATCCTTGTATATACAGTTGAATATATTATGAAATATAATTATATTTATATTACAATAAAATAATTCTATGGGCAAGTTGTGTGTTTGTGTGTGTGTGTGTGTGTGTGTGTGTGTGTGTGTATGTGCGTGCGTGTGTGTGTGTGTGTGTGTGTGTGCGTGTGAGCGTGTGAGCGTGTATTTATCACTTTGTGGGGACCAAAACCCGAAATGTTTGACCTTGTGGGACGTTTTGTCGGTCCCCATGAGGAAAACAGCTTATAAATCATACTAAATTATGTTTTTTTTTTTTGATTTATAAATGTATATGTTTTGTATATGAGGGTTAGGGGATAGAATATTAAGTTTGTACAGTATAAAAATTATTATGTCTTAGGAAAGTCCCCATAAAACATGGAAACACAACATGTGTGTGTGTGTGTGTGTGTGTGTGTGTGTGTGTGTGTGTGTGTGTGCAGATATATTCCAGAAGGGATGCAGTGCTCTTGTGGAATAGATTACTACACTCCTAAACCTGAAGTCCACAACACTTCATTTGTCATCTACATGTTCATCCTGCATTTCTCCATCCCACTGCTCATCATCTTCTTCTGCTACAGTCGACTTTTGTGTACTGTCCGTGCCGTAAGTATTTCTCCTTTATTTTTTTATGTTACAAATATGCATGTTTTCAATGAATGTACAATATATTTATTTTTTCTCTTTTCTCTTCTCAGGCTGCAGCTCAGCAGCAAGAATCAGAGACGACCCAGCGGGCCGAAAGGGAAGTGACACGTATGGTGGTTGTCATGGTGATTGCATTTTTAGTCTGCTGGGTGCCATATGCCAGTGTGGCCTGGTACATCTTTGCTAATCAAGGGACAGAGTTTGGTCCTGTCTTCATGACAATTCCAGCATTTTTTGCTAAGAGTGCAGCGCTCTACAACCCAGTCATCTATATCATGCTCAACAGACAGGTGAGATGACAAAACACTGAATGCTTCTTAGGGGTCATAGGGGTCACGCATGATACACTGTCCACATTCACATGTACTATAAATGTTGCCTATTCAGTTTTCAGAAACTGTCCAGTCACAGTTAGGTCATGAGGAATTGGGATGCACACTAATATTCTTAAACAGCAAAGGAACTAACAATATAAGTAAAATGTGGTAGTGTGTGAAACCTTGTGCTGATTCTGTATGTGTGTAGCACCTGATACTCAGCATTTTCTTCTGAAGGTTACAAATGAGCAGCTGATGATTCTTTTTAAAAAGATCCCTGGTAGTTTCAGTCTGATCTTAACAGTTTGAGCTGGATACCGCAATGGGGGAACTGCCATACCCCACTGTGTAGGGGGAGAAAGTAGCCTTAGAATGTAGTCCATAAACTGAAAGCTTACATCTGCCTCCCAGCAGACAGGATTTCACAGGCTTGTTGAGCCCAAAACGAAAGCAGTACTTGAGCTCAATTTCTCCCCAAATGAGTGTATGGGCAAGAGCTTAGAACTGCTCCATGAACTGCTTGATGGTGTTACTCCCTTCACTGAGAGACAAGAGTTCTAAAGCCGTTAGATCCAACAGTGGGTCAGTTCTTCTGTAATGTTTGTCGAGCCGAAAGATGAGAGGAAGTGGATCTAAGTGCAGGCTTTTACAAATAAACTCAAACAATACACTAGAAACAAGAAACACTGAAGAATTAAACAAACCACTACAGCCATGAAAGAACCAGAACTGACGAAGACACAGCAAATGAGAGCATTATACTGTATACATCAGGACTAAGCAAAGTGCTGTTACTCATTTCACTCATGAAGAGATCGGCCAATCATGGCTGAAGGCATTTACATTGGAGCCTAAACATGCAAATTGCAAAAATCATTTTTTGTTAAGAGATTATACAGGGCTTTATTAATGACTAATAATTTGATCATAAATGCATTACAAATCATTGATATGTGGTTAAAACAACATGCAAGTATAGGATGACTTTCATGCTGTACCTGCCAAATAGTGGGCCATTATAAAAGCTTAACATTTATTCAACATCATCAGCCATTGAAAATGTACCTAAATGTAGACGGATGTGCATTGCAAACAACACTAAGTAAGTTGAGACAGAGAGTAGCACCATTCTTATGATGTCATCGTCAGGTGACGCGTAAACAGAGTCAAGACATTACAGTAATGATTATAAACTCAAAGCGGACTGTAGCAAAATGGCATGATCCCACTTTTAATCTCACTAAAACAGTTTATTTTTGCTGCATTGTGACATAAATCATGAATTAGGGTATTTTATGTTTTTGATTAATATAAGTTGATTTAATAAGCATTGACTTTATAATATGCAAGTTAAAGTTTTCACTGTTTGGCAATAATTGGATGAAGGTTGCCCTTTTTATACATGTTGCAAGTACTGAATAAAAATGATTTATAATGCATTTGTAAATGATTTATAATGCATTTGTAAATGATTTATAATGCATTTGTAAATGATGACAAGTAGTCATGAAAATCTAAAGTATGAAATTATGTTTTAATACCAACTGAAGCACATTTGTTTATCTTTTGCCTTAACTGCACAGCTCAATATCATAATTTGACTGATTACTTTACGAAAGTCTCTAATATGTACGTTTGCATTGAGTATCTAAGACACCTGTGTGTTTGCTCTCGTACAGTTCAGGAACAGCATGATCACTACAGTGTGCTGTGGCAAGAACCCATTCGGTGAGGAGGAGACCAGCACAACTGTCTCCAGCAAGACTCAATCCTCAACTGTCTCGTCCAGTCAAGTCACTCCTGCCTGACCACATGAATGACTCGTGTCACACAGCACAACTGGAATTAAACCACCCAGTAGCTTCCTATAGGCCAAACATGTCTCTGCAAATCTACCTGCTGTCCAATTGGCCAGTCTACAACATTTACAACTTCTCAGCATTGTGCCGTTTGTGGTTGTGACGCACCATGAACTAAATCCATCCATGTGTTGTGTAGAAACTTACTGGAATGTCTTTTTTAAAACACCTCGTCCATATTTTATAACGCTGAAGGTGTTAATGAATATAAAGCTGCTATCATGGATGATATTGCTTAGCTTTACTGTAAAGTTTCTTCTTAAGTTTGTGTTGACAGGAAGTGAGATGTATGTTGCAGCCATAATAGACTTCAGGAGATGCTACACATCATGTCAAATAATTCTGTGAATGATTAGAGGTCTGTAGAGGAATTAGGTGAGAATATGTAAATGTACATATATAAATATAGAGGGAAAGCATAATAAAAACACATTCAGTGGAATAATGTCAGTCTCATTGTGCAGAAAACCCCTCAAATGTAAAAAAAGAAAAAAGAAAGTAAAATTCAACAATTCGTAAGATTCTAAACATGTACAATATTATTTATGATAAACATCTGTCTTTGAAAGCTTGTGATTCAGGCTTTGTTTTCTGAATGTCCCTGCAAAAAGTGTAAGTTCATGCAAGCACAAGGAAAAGAACATTTTCCTCTATCACTTTCCATCACAATATACAGTACATATCTGACATGCAGGTGGTGATCTTGGACACTCGCTATGTGCTCGTCCTTAGACATTCAGTCTATTTTGTGATCCAGCGCACTTTTCCCATCGTTTCATCGAATATCTCTGCCTGTGAGTGGACTAGAAGCTTAACTTGGTGTTGTTGGAAAGTCATGATTATCAGCTTTGCACTTGTATATAAAATTATTAATATATTATTCTACATTTTTTCAAAAAACTTCTATATTCTTATTCATATATACGTCTTTACCACAGGGTAGCGCTCGTTTGTGTCTCATTTGTGAGGTTTTCAGGATTTATATTATGTGCTATAAATGCAAGTGATGAATTTCTGAGATATGTTTAGATTATAAGCTTTCAAATGGTACCACAACTTACATACTACTGGCCCCATCTGTAGTGGGACTTAAAGGGGTTAATACTTGCCCTGCTGCTGTGTTTGAACATAAGTAAACAGTGCACACGTTACACACACACCGTCTTAATCAAGTTTATGGCTTTATTTGCTAAAATTCCCTTTCTTCAAGAAATTAAACACATTTTAAGCAGAATATCTATGGTATTGTGCACACATTTATGGTTCAGACCCAACTAAAAAGACCCAAACCCATCAAATAAAAAAAGGAAAACTAGATTTGCAATGAGGTCCCATTCAAGCCTATTATATGCATATCATAATGTCACTTGCGGTCCATGGTGTAGTGGGATATGTAGTTGTATGCCATTGAAAGAGTAGTGCAGGTACAAATATCCCACCTGAAACCTTATTCACATTAAATCAATCACGCTACAAAATAATTATACACGGCTATGAATATTGCTATGGAGAATGTCTTATAAAATCCAGTGCATCATTGGATGTCCCCGAGTGTGGGGTCAGTGCGTTACAAAGCTCCTAGGGTCGACAGTTAAACAAGATCCCAGTTCAAAGATAAGTCGATATGAATCACACACCCACTGTGACCAGACAGATATGAATATCAATTTAAATATGATCAATCATAGCAACTGAGCTTTTTCCATTTCGTTACATTTAAATCCACGTTAAATTAAAGGGGGTTTAACAGTCTCATTCAAACTTATAAGGCCTTCATTTCATATGAAATGGTCTGAGGAATGTAGTGTGTTTTCATTGGCTCAGAGCCCCAGAAGCTGGCTCGTGATTGGCTGTGATTGCTGGGCTCTGTTTTGATTGGCTGTTGTTCAGGCTTCACTGCTGCACTCATAGATGTTGTCTTCCACCAGTGCGATGACCTGCTCAAACTTGTGCTGCAGTTGCGTGCGTCGAGCGGTAGGGTTCGAGTCCAGTGCGCTCACCACCTGAGATAATGAGAGAGTGTTGAACATAAAGATCAAATATAAAAGAACATTATGCTTATGAGCTTTTTAAAGGCTTCAGGTCAGGCCGGTGAGTAAGAGGCAGTCAACTATTGGGAAAAAGGCAACTGGAATGACGCTGACCAGATTCAAACCTGTGTTCCTGTGAGCAGGGTGTTGGGTGAATTGCACTTCCACGTGCCACAGCTCCAACAAGAACAAAAGATTCAGATGAGATCATCTCAAACCTATGCTGAACTTTTCACATGTTCTCTGACCGTATCGAGAAAGTGACAGTGAAACCCGAAACAATCTGGCTTCTTCACACACATGGGTTTATGCACACTGCACATAAAAAGTAATCAGCATTACAGTTTGCCTGCTTGTTTTGTAAACCCGCATGCGAGCGCTCTTTCATGTCAAACAGCCTCTATTCATACAGCAGCTGCTGGTACAGAATGAGCCAATCACGCGGGCAACAATCAGTGCATTTCACTGCGCTGTTTCAGATCCACTGAGCTCAGCCTCGATGAAAGAATGGACCTGAAAATCAGAGCAGGACATCTGGGTGGCAGAACGCTCACACATGTACAGGAACATGATGTAATCACAGGTGAGGTGCTGGCAGACTTCAGGAGAGACTGAATGATTGCGTTTACACACTCATTTTCTGATATTAGTCAAAATATGGTCATATTCATATGATCATGTAAATGCAGATTAAGCCAATATTATGGGTTCTATCTGAATAAGACAGCTAGCATATGCCTGTATTCATCTGAATTTTGGGTCATATACAAAAACTATCGGTACAATTTAAAAAAGTTTGCATTAGTTAACATTAGTTAATGTATTAGTTGACCTGAACTTACAATGAACAACACATATTTACAGCATTTATTAATATTAGTTCATGTTCATTTATATATATACAAACACATTTCTTAACATTAGAAAGGCGTATAAGTTAACATTACTTAATGCATTAGCAAACGTGAACTAACAATAAACAACACCCTTTTACAGCATTTAGTAATCTTGCTTTATGTTCATTTATAGATATATAGTTATTGTCAACTAACAAGCAAAAGAGCCTCTTTAAAGTATTTATTAATGTTCATTAATACAATAGTATATAATAAAACATTTCGTAACATTTAAAAGGTGTTTTAGGTAATTATGATTTAGTTAACAAAAACTAACACTTAAAAATAACATGTCTTTACAGTATTTATGTCATGTGCAATGTCAATAATATACATTATATATATATATATATATATATATATATATATATACACACACACACACACAGTTATATATATATATATATATATATACAGTTGCAACGTGAGGGGAGTTCTCTAGTGCAAAACTTATTTGACAGTTTTCTATTGTTGTGTATGTTGTGTTTTAACATACACAACTAAGATTTTTTGCAGAAAATGTTCTCAGAATTATATTTGTGGTATTTGTTGTTGAATTGAAATGTTTATGAATATGTTACCTTTGTTATGTAATGCTTTTAAATATCCTGCAAATGTTTGCATCGTTGAATTGCTTCCACTTTACAATAATGTCTGTCATCGCTCGTAATTAATGCTTTTTTAATGTTAACTAATGTTAGTAAAGAGCCTATAAACATTAATAACACATTTGGTAATGTTGAAATATTTTAGACTTTTCAATAAAGTTCACAAATATGCATAATATATACTTTATTATCATTAATTATCATAAATAAATAGTAAAAAAAAAAACATTTAGTTATGCATTAATTGATGTTCAAATGTTTCACAAAACTCCATAATAATGTATATATTTATTTATTTTTACCATTAAGTAAAATATCACATAGGTAAGGAGTGACAATTATCAAACAATAATATAAGTGAGTGAGAATACTTTCAATATTCCATATACAGGATATATATATATATATATATATAGAAATAGAGCCGCACCCCTGCGGCTTGATCAATACAACAGTTTCTATTATCAGAAATAACTTTTAATATTTGAAACTTTTTATGTTTCAATGTATTTCGCCCTAATCACAATCACATAGCTAAAATGGAAAGCACCGCGCTACCCTCCCTCTCTCTCTCTCTCTCGGTCACACACACACACACACACACACACACACACACACACACACACACACACACACTGAGCTGTATCAGAGCTAGATACACTTGATCAATATAACAGTTTCTGAAATATCTGTGGGAAACATCATCACACTCCACACACATGTGGACACACATACATTATATGCATTACACACACTTGCGAGAGAACAACACATCATTTCAGCACACAGCTGCATCTCAGTGGGGTTGAAAACACTTGTTAAAGTTTACAGCAGAAATATGGTGACACTCAGTTTAAGTGCTTAAACTTACATCTTGGATATTTTGAAGCGATGTTACTTCTGAAGAGAGCTGCAACAAATAAAAGTAATCCCACAGGCGATCTCTCTCAGTTTCTGAGCTTCTCTGTTTCAATCCCTCAAGAACAAACTCACACATATGAACAAACGCACTACCTCACTACTCCAGTTAAGCAGTGTAAGCCTCGCAAGCCTCCGTTACTAGTTCTAAAGCTATTTCAAGTCCTGAGTAGCAAGAGTCACTCTGCAGCACGCTGTGACCGCTTTACCACCTCAGGTGTGCATTATTTTAATATAGGTGACATTCAACTGATCACAAAGTATAGTCAGAACATTACTGATGTAAAACAGCAACATCACTAGTTGAAAAAAAGTCATTTTTGATCAAATCTAGACAGCAACATCACTCCAACACCTTATCCTTGAGTAATCATGATAAATTGATAATTTGGTACAAGAATATCACTTGATATTATATCAAACACAGTTGAAAGATATTTGATTTATTAAATGAAGCTGAACATTGTCTTTGAGTTTGTTTTGAGTTGTCACAGTATGCAATAGACTGGCATGTCTTAAGGTCAGTATTAGGTCAAAAATGGAAAAAAAGAAGCCACGCTCTCTAGAAACTCATCAGTCAATCATTGTTTTGAGGAATGAACACTATACAATGCTTGAAACTGAAGATTTCATACAAAGCTGTACACTACAGTCTTCAAAGACAAAGGACAACTGACTCTAACAATGACAGAAAGAGATGTGGAAGACCAGATGTACAACTAAACAAGAGGATAAGTACATCAGAGTCTCTAGTTTGAGAAATAGACGCCTCACATGTCCTCCGCTGACAGCTTCATTGAATTCTACCCGCTCAACACCAGTTTCATGTACAACAGTAAAGAGAAGACTCAGGAGGACTTATGGGAATAATTGCAAAGAAAAAGGCACTTTTGTAACAGAAATCAAAAAGAAAATGTTCGAGTGGGCAAAGAAACAGATATTGGACAACAGATAATTGGAAAAGAGTGTTATGGATCTTAACCCCATTGAGATTTTGTGGGATCAGTTAGACTGTACGGTGCGTGAGAAGTGCCCGACAAGACAGACACATCTAATGCAAGTGCTACAGGAAGTGTGGGGTGAAAGGTCACCTGAGTATCTGGATCTGAGGATCTGTAAAGCTGTCAATGCTGCACGTGGAGGAGTTTTTGATGTGAACTCTTTGAAGTATTTTAGTTTTTTCAAAGTGTAATAGTAATTTTTCACATTATTAATGTCCTGACTATACATTGTGATCAGTTGAATGCAACTTTGGTGAATAAAAGTAACAATTTCTTACCATAAGAGCAAAATCTGTACATTATTACCAACTTTTGGCCGCCAGTGTGTGTGTGTGTGTGTGTGTGTGTGTATTCTTTTATGGGCATTCATATTAATGAACATTAATAAATACTTTAAAGAGGCTCTTTTGCTTGTTAGTTGACAATAACTATATATCTATAAATGAACATAAAGCAAGATTACTAAATGCTGTAAAAGGGTGTTGTTTATTGTTAGTTCACGTTTGCTAATGCATTAAGTAATGTTAACTTATACGCCTTTCTAATGTTAAGAAATGTGTTTGTATATATATAAATGAACATGAACTAATATTAATAAATGCTGTAAATATGTGTTGTTCATTGTAAGTTCAGGTCAACTAATACATTAACTAATGTTAACTAATGCAAACTTATTGTAAAGTGTTACAGTATTATATTATATTAATTAAATAAAATTATTACTGACAGTTGTGACAAGTCAAAATATTTTTCATTACACATGAATAATATTATTTTAGAAATACATGTAAATCTAAATAATGCAATTAAAAGCAATTAACTTCACCGAAGGTCATTAACTGGATTCGGATTACAAGAATTCATAATTAAATGCATCACACTACTTTTTGACTAAAAAGTTAAATTGATCGTAAATAGCATGAGTATCTCCAGTTTTTCCAGGAAAATAAGATGTATGTAAGTTTATTTGGAATATGCTGATTACATGTGAAGAGGAATCTTCCGACACCTGGGTGGCATTTAAATATCTTGAGCCTTAATCAGAAAATGATGTGCATGCAACATATGGCCAGTGTCCCGTCTTAATATCAGATCAGATTTAGAATCAGAATAAGATTTATTGCCAAGTATGCTTCCACATACCAGGAATTTGTCTTGGTGACAGAAGCTTCCAGTGCACAACAATCCAACAAGACAGAGATAATAAAATAATAGAATACAAATTAAGAACGATTGGAAATATAAGTATACATAGAAATACATAATAAGACAAAAACATACATATAGTATGCTCAAATCAATACCTGAAACAAATATAAAAAACGTTTTAATTAAGCTTACTCACCTGATTGCGATATTTCTTGGCATATTTGTAGATTTCAGTTAAGGCCAGATTTGTGTTGAACTCATTCCTGTATTTCTGTAGGACAGGAGCAGGACAAAATACATTTTATTTCAAGACAGACATCAGCTTTTCAAATGTCTAATACATGATTAGCATGATCCATCAAAACCTATTCCATTCCACTGCGCTGCATCGGCCGCTAATGCTGTAGAACTGAAATGGAACCTCAAACATGATTTTGAAGCTCTACATACAAGTAGTGCTCCTCACGTGAAGTGCACGGGAGACTGACTGATAATGGATTCCAATAGTCTGATGTTAGCATGTTGCTATGCTAACAATGTGCTAATCTAATGAGCATGAAAATACATAGCACACACAAATAATGAGTAAATAATCTATGTGTAATTAGATTGAACTATTTTATATTTATACAAAAAGTATAACAGGAAGTGTGCATTCAGCTCACCCGGGACTCCTCAGCGAGGTGAGCGTTCATTTCCTGTTCGCTGAGCGGTGACATCTCCTGAATCTGTTTATAATAACACTGAACTCTCTTCTTATACTCCGGGATCTCTTTGGCATAGAGCAACTTATTGGTGGGGGAATCCTGTAATAAAAGACACAAATAAAATGTAGAGTTTGATTAAAAATTGTAGATTGTTCTGGATGAGGATTACAATGCAAACATTATAACATTTATTATATTATGAATAGTTTGCTAAGGCAAGCACCACTGATCCCGTTATACATGCACACCAATATTCTGATTACTCTCGAAAATCAGCTTATTTCCAGAATCTGACAAGGCAAGATATTTACATGACATTTACATCGCATTATTCTCTACTTCTGACGTCAAACTGTGAAGAGGCATGCGCTCAACACTTGCTCTCATTGGATGAGCCAGTAAGAACACCGGGTAAGGTGTTTACATGACACGCGAAATAAGCGTAAAAGAAAAAATCTTTCAGTGGATAAATGAGCCACTACATGGTCTGTGATTGATATCTAAGAAACAGATTTGTAAACTAACATATTTTATTTCTGTTAACATAAATACTGTATATTGAAATTGTAAATGCATATCTGCACGTATTGTCCCGACTACATCACTGATCTGCAGGGAGTGACAATCAAACCCATGATGTTGGCATTGCTAGCACCATGCGGTGCCAGTTGAGTTGGGCAATGTGACGCAGGAATGTCCTTCATCCGAATTGAAACAGAACGCACATCTGTGTGTTTGTAGCATAATGCAGCTTGCAGCGTTTACTGGTTGACCTCAAAAATATCCTCAAACTGTTCTCTACATTTCTGCTCTGAGACATGCGTACTGTTGAACCACTTCCATGACCTTTGACACCACCCTCATTTACTTCTGTCTGCAGTGCACCACAAACCCAGCTTACACACCAACAAATGATTTATACCGATAACCTGCCTGTATATGAACATGTCAAGACCACACGCACACATGTGCAGGACATGTAAAGTACAGTAAATGTGTGTAGACACTGAGAAACCAAACTGAGCTCTGAGAACAGGAAGTGATGTCAGAGACATGCTAAACTAATGCAGGCAAAGATTCACGTTCAAATATGGGAACATTCTTACTGGTGATGTTGGCCAACAGACAAGTCACAGAGGGTCACACAAGTGTGTTTATGAGTTTGGACATTGATGCAGTGCTGAGGTCATGGATTATACAGTATCAATATTTTTTGATGTAAGAGTTTGATGTCAGCAGTAGCATAGCATCTATGTGAAAATGTCAGTGTTGGTCCAAGGGTTAAACTTTTTAATAAGTGCTGGATTTAATGGGAATAAATACAAATAAATCATAGTGACACAGTAAGACTCTGATTTACTAAGATTTGTGTGTATAAAAATGAGCAAATGTGGTAGCACAACACAAATAACTCTTATGAACCGGTTCTTTTCAATCTACAGTCCAGAGGTGCCCATTCAGACTGAGGGGGCACGTGCCTCCTTAGATTTCTGAGGCAAGAGGATTTTGTATGGATTATTTGAACTTCCAAAAACATATCTGACCTCTCAATAATTCAGTTAAATGATTATTGCATGTAGTAAAGAATGTCTGAGGCTGAAATCTTTATTCACATGTCTAAATTCTGTCAGTCCAATCTAGTCACATATGTTCCACTATATGCAGCATCCAGTGGCTGCTTCAGAGATCATGCTCACGGGAAAGGTCGAGGACAAAGGGAAAGTGCAGTGTTAATGTAATAAAACAAATGAATTGCCTTAATGTCAGTGCAGTTAATGTTTGCCAACTCTCTCTGATCTCTGTTGAACAGTCAATCAGTTTTGTAAAGTCATATAGTCGCTGATGAAATGCATTTGACAGGTTCTGTGGCGTCTTTATATTCTCTTTTCTTCATGTTCAAAGAAAGCAGCGACTTGTCTCAGGGTGAAACCTCTCCAGTCATTCTAAAAACTTAAACCAACGAAAGGCGGTTTTACATGATTCCTCTGTAGCGGCGGGTTCCATATTTTCATTAGAATAAAGGCGGCGGGTGCTTAACGGATCGAAGGAACCGCATTTGTGTTCACAAGACATCAGCTGCTTTCTTTTACAGCACATACTGCGCAAGACAAACATATTTGATCGTTTTCTGACAGCTGCGAGTCATTGACCATCTCACAGAGATAACTTTAATTAGCTGGCATTTAGCTTTTATTTATTCAGTTCTTTAGCTCAGTCTGATCTGATCGATCGCTCCATATTTCCTATATAGTGCATGTGTGACAATCACTAAATGGGGAATAGTGAACAAGTGAGCGATTTCCAATTTTGGCTAAGTTCTATTCATGATTAAATTATCTTATGGAGAAATACAAACAGTTTTATCATCTATCACACACTGAACACGGAATGCAATATTTACAGAATTGCCTCATTCAAAGACAAGATAAATGTTTTTGGTGTTGCAGTGGCTAACCTCGGTGCCCCCTAAAAACAAATGACTGCTACAGTGTAAAAATATACAGCATGACCAGTGTTGTCTAATTCCATAAGAGCAAATGACTCTTATGAACCGGTTCTTTTTCATGAATCAAAAACATTCAGTTTAACCAGTAAAGTGCAGTTCCTGAATGAATGACTCTTATGAACTGCTCTTTTTAGTGACTCAAACACACTTACACATCAGCTGTAGCCGTTACAGAATGAACATTACTGATGCACAAGTTATGACTTTCATCATGTCCAACTCCAAATGAAAAAACGAAACTGTAACTTTGTTTTGTAATGTTGTACTTAAGGCTTGTGAGACATCAATCAGGAAGTGCATTTACTGACTGCTAAAAAGAATAAATGAATGAATTAAATGTTACCACTGTTTCATTTAATATATAGTTAGGATCAAAAGTATTAAAAGAATCATTATTAGATATGATTAAATTCCTTACGATTCCCATCCCTAGTCGTGTCAGCTTTGTGCAGGAGTTCATGAATATGTAATTTGAGGGCAGTGCCAATTCAAATAGATGAAATAGGAAATATGACTGAAAGGCAGGTATTAATCTGATTCACAATGAGCTGCATTTTGGTGTTACATTGGGTGTGTCCATCCTATTTCTACATAGTGCACACTTGTTCTTAGTTAATCACCTGCAATACTGCCCTGAAGTTCAATTAGTACACTTAATTTTAGTGTGAATCGGGGCTTTAATGTCTTGCATAGTCAGATTCTGCAGATTATTCTGGCCAAGTAAAGTGACTAACCACAGTTCGTTTATTTTGATGTGCTGTTTAGGGATGGAGATAATCCTTGATAATATAATATAAAGTGATAAAACATTCAAATAGCGGCACAGTAGTCTCTGTGACTGGCTGTACACCGTGTGTGCTCTTACCTTGCCGAGCTGCAGGTCAGAAAGTGAGCAGGCATCTATGAAAGCTTGAGCGATGACGGACAGACACGCATCCATGTGATCCGTCTTATCAATATCAAACACAAACTGAGGGTTCTTCAGGATGTTCACCCAGAACCGCAGAGGCAAACTGCACAGAGAACAGCACGTCATTCCACTAAACATATCTTCTTAACATGGTCATATTTATCAAGACCCGAGTCAAGCATGTTGAAGGCACAAATACCTGTTAGTCTTCCAGATGTGCAGTGTGTCAGGATCTATAATGCCTCGTTTATCCGCCTGTTCTTCTAGAAAGTCAAAGAAGTATTTGATAGCTAATGGTGGTTTCTCTGGAGGAATACTGAGGATGGCTTGGAAAAGATCATCTAGAAACTTCTGAAGTGTTCCCTGAAGAACAACACATAAACAGTTACAATCTGCATTTGAAGGTTTCTTGCATCAAAAAGAGTCAATTTAGTTTTTGACCCTTAAAACAGAGTTTAGTCTTCAGAGTATCACACTACTGAAGTAAGTTACCTTAGTCGACAGCAGGCGGGTCAGGTATATCTCAGGTAAGACTTTCTTCCTGTGACTGTGTCTGTGTGACTTCCTGCCTTCTATCAGCTCATCATGAGGCAGCACCTACAGTCACATCACCATAAACCACAGCATGAAATCAACCATCTGGCAATATAATGAATATTACATAGAGATTCATGTAGATATATATACTGTACATTGAGACATCTTTGACGACTTTTCTTGTTCTTAAAGCTGAAGTGTGTCATTTTTGCACCACCAGCTCAAACAAACAGGGGTACATTTTCCACAACACAATGCATCGTTCATCAAACATCAAATGGATGTCAAATTATAATCGCTCATTTACATACCAATTGGAGAAAGCTGCTTAAAACCTGAAATCATGCTTTGCGTTTCCATGCACTGTAAAGTGGCAGCGGCAGCACTCTTTACTGCTTATATGGTCACATGGACACATAAGCCACGTCTCCATCACGGAATTTGAATGCGTTTAAAGGACTTATTTATTATATTACGCATCATTTTTCAATATTTATTGGGACAACTCTTGTTTTTCTCTTGTTCTTGTGTATTTATTCAATTTATATTGTATTTAAGAATGGGGAAGTGAGGGTTAATTTTATTTAAGATAATGTTATGTTCCAATTAGTAATGGCGGGAAAATCATGTATTTAAGCCAGTCGCTACTAGGGGGAAGGAGACATGATGGACAACGAGTGTCTGTCAGTGCTGCTTTATCACAATTTACTCCGGCCTCTATTGTTGAGAGAGGGGAGTTGGTAAAACAGGTCAAAGATTTTAGACAGTTTTTTTTGTAACCTTTGTTTGATGCTCACTTTTAAACACTTATTTATCTGCACATTTTGCTCCTCCGAAATAAAATCATCTTTAGAATGCCATTCCTGCTTCCTGGTGTGATCTCTCCTTGCACATACCTAGGTTATGTTAAACCGCTTTCTCTTAATCCCTTAAATGACGTAAGGAAAACGTTTACATGACGCTTCAGAATGACACTTTCTGCAAAATCCTCAGAATAGGCATTGTTTTGCATGTAAACAGGCTCAAAAGTCTTGACATAATGAAATATACACAAGATGAAAGATACAGGAGCCCTAGTGAAGCTCATTTGCGGCCTCTGCCACCTGTTTCAGAAAATGCGTTCAGCGGGACATGGTGATTTAAACACAGAGACGGTGCCCAACTGCAAAGCTGTCCATGTTGTGCCCCCCCTCGGTCGACTGGCAAGGGCTCTGTGGAACGTTGAGCCCCAGGGAATTGCAATACCTTAATACGGCCCTGCATAACACTTCAGTGGTTAAACTATATCTTCAGAAGCAATAAGATAGAAACCAATCAATATTTATGTCCTTTTTTACTACATATGGCCCTGCCCAATAGGTGGCGATATGTCTGAAAATTGTGAATTGCTAAAAACTTAAGAAGAACGACTGTGGAAGTGAAAGTGGATATTGATAGTAAAAAAAGGACTTAAATATCGATCTTTTCTTGCCTATCATATCACTTCTGAAGATATGGTTTAGCCACTGAAGTCTTATTGATTACTTTTATGCTGACTTTATATGCTTTTTCGTGCTTTTGGAGTCCTGGTCACCATTCATTTGTACTGTATGGACCAACAGAGCTAATATTCTTCTAAAAATCTGAATTTGTGTTCAGCAGAAGAAAGAAAGATATACATATCTGGGATGAGGGTGAGTAAATAATCAGATAATTGTCATTTTTGGCTGAACTACCCCTTTAATGCAACCAGTAATGCAACCATATGATGCCAGTTAAAATGTAAACTTACATGAACTTATATTAACCTGATGTCATTTATCTCTCTCTCATACTGGAGGCACACAGTCTGATCCATTACTAACCATAAACACAGATTTCAGTCTTATGTGTAAAGCTGGGAGTAAACTGTAAACTCTTTAAAATGATCTGATGATTTTAACATGAGTATGACTTTAATGTGATCAGAATTCCATCAGTAATAAAAAGTTATATTTTACTATAAAATGGACAGTTCTGACTAAATTCTGGTTGGATGAGCCATATTTGAAGTGTTTGTAAATTGACTATAAACGTCATCTACTGTAGATAGTAACAGATTGCTGTTGCTACAGTTTAATACGTTTACCATGGTTAACCCTTTAAGCTTGGATATTAATAACTACAGTCTTGACTAACACAAAATAGGTGTTGTTTGAAAGTTTAGAAGCTCTACTTTAAAATACATGTCAACATTATGACCAAAACTGAACTTTGACATAATTCGACCCTGGGTGCGCACCAAAAGTTCTAGTGTGAAAGCACCTTTAACGGAGGTGATTATCTTTCAAACGAGTCCACACACAAGGTAATCGGATTCATAGATCGTTAGATAATCCACATGAAGCACAATGTTACATATGGCCACCAGGAGATGGCGCAGACTCAATGATGACACAAATGACACAGAATGAAACTCATTCTGAGTTCTGAGACATGTGAATGGGTCTCATTTGATCTCTAAAACAATCAACATAAAAGTATATCAACTCTTGATTCATGACTCTAATTATTTTAAACTGCACACTTACCAGATGAACATATTTCTCTGTGTCCAGATCTTTAACTGTGAATGAACAGAGAGATCTTCATTAGTCAGAATTACATCACTAAAAACACATCAAGTTAGAGTAAGGGATGAGCATGTGATGGTCACTACCTCTTCCAAGAGTGTTTTCTCTTTGATCTTTCATGCTCATGGCCAGAGACGCTCCATCTGGAATCTGCAAGAGACAGGTTCAACAGGTCAAAGGTCAGTAGGGTAATGGGCACTGAGTCTCATTGAGCAAAACAAACACATACACAAACTTCTGATTTCCAGTGACACCTGCAAAACCAAATTGGCCTTTGCATTACTCATGTGATGGGTTATAAGAACACCCAGACACATTCTGAAGATTTTTTCAAATTTTGGGGGAAATCGGTGGAACTTTTTCTGAGTTCTTTGTGGATCTGCTGAGGAATTCACATACACACACACACACACACACACACACACACACACACACACACACACACACACACACCTGATAGTGGAAAATGGTGTTAAGTTTTTTTCTGCCATCCTCCATGACAGACGTGTCGTCCAGATCTTGTAGTATTCTACTGCTGCGACCCTCTGGAAACCATTCTACATGACAGAGACACAACCCAGACAATGTGTCATACACAATTTACTATAGATAGCACAATCGATCGTTGCATATTCTGCAACTGAGACCTAATGCATTCATTAAAACTATTCCTCAAACAGGAAACTGATATTAGTGACAACATGGATGCATAAACATGTTCTGACTGATTGTATAAGGTTCATTGTCTGTTCGTCAAGGTTTTTTTTGGCCATGGGGGGCCGTATCATGGTTGGATGTCATTAATCCAACCATGACATCAACTGTGACATCACATTTCAAGCTAAATGAAACTATGAACCTAACAAGTCTCAACACTTCTCTTGATTTATCATCATATCTTGCTTGTTCCAATCATACACATTCCACCTTGTTAGGCATACAATATGGAATAAATGACAAAACTTAAAAATATGAGACTATGTGTATTTGAAAATGGTGAAGAACGGCCGCAAGACCAAGCACAATGTCTCAACATTACAGATCTACAGCTAATTCAGGCTTTAAACTTACACCATGTTAGGTCATAAGAAAGTGGAAAATGTCACATACAAACGAGCTTGCGATTCACAGCAAATGTTTGCCAGACGTTTGCAGTTCTTCACATGTAGTGGTGAATCTGCAGCAAACCTTTGGCAAAAATCAAGAGTTTGCAGCAAAGCTTATTTGCATATGAAATTAATGAGTGGCAAATTTGTGGCAAGTTTACAGCATGTTTGCCAGAACTCTTGATTTTTTGTAAGGGCCAGTGTTATGGACATCGCCATCTTTGATGTCTACTTTAGCAACTGTAAGTATGGAAACAGGTGTTCCAATACTGGCTTGACTTCAGTTGTTCTTTCATACAGTACATTTTAGCTGTAACGGTAAGCTGTTGTTTGAAAAGGACATTTCAAGACTTACACCTGTCAGTAACTGTATGAATGTAGCCATATTAGTTGATAAAATCCTAAACTCCTTAAAGCTCCTTAAGCTCAACCAGTGTTGTTTTCTATATTTAAACATTTCCTTATCCTAACAATTGTGGTCCAGACAACTTTTGCATGACAATTGAACAGACATTGTATACAAAGAATGACCAAATATAACTAAATTGGTCAAGTTGAATTTGATGTTAGCTGTGGATGATAGATCGATAGATAGATAGATAGATAGACAGACAGACAGACAGACAGACAGACAGACAGGCAGGCAGACAGACAGACAGACAGATAGATAATGTGGATAATTAACTATAATCATGGTCAATCACGATTAATCGCAGATTTTGAAATTGTTGACATTTTAATCTATATTTACTTATTTTCCTGTCAAAATGCACTTATTTCCTTCTTAGGAAAGAAAACAAAGTTACATTATTACACAGCTCTCTAGAATGCTTGATTCTGATTGGTCAGTGGCGCCATCTAGCAGTCTTATATTACTTCTTTCTAAGCTAATAAAATAATCAATCAAAACTCAAATCAATGTTTCATGTGCATTTATTTATCTGGCAAGCAGTCATGTAATAATGAGGTAATAAGCAGTTAGAAATGCACTAAAATTGGATCAATTCAAGAAACATTAAATGTTACCCAAATTTGATGTTTGACTAATTTAAGAACTAGCCCCATATGTTGAGTATTAATTGCAGTGCACAATAAATCTCTTAAACTCTCATTCTCTACAATATTAATCTGTCAGTAGATTGTGGCGATTTGTTTTGCTACAGCAATCGTGAAGCTGTGTTCATGAGCCATGTCAGGATGTCAACGCCAGTGTCAAGCACTGCTTAGGACTCCACATTAAAGCACATTTTAGTAATAGTTAAGACTTGACGTGGTTCTGTGGTAATTGGGAGTGCAAATAACTTGAGCTGGTTTATACTTTATTGACGCTAAATGCGTTAATTGTGATTAAGACAAATTCATATGTTTAATTATTTGAATAATAAAAAAAAAATATTAAACGCATGTGTTGATGCATTAACTTTGACAGCTCTTGTTTGTTTACATTTGAATATTTTGACAGTTGGAGTTTGAATAGTCTTCGCCCAATAAAACATTCCATCAATGTAAATCTATGGGATCAGCTCTGTGAAATCAGTAATTCTGATCAGTTAAAAAAGATATAACAACACAAGTCTTTAAATAGTCTGAAGGTCTGTGCTAAGTTTGGTGGGTGTAGCTTGAAAGGTCTAGGAGGAGTTTAAACAAAGTCTGTAGAACAACAGTATGTTGGCTTAACAAACATCTTTGGCAACAGCAACAGAATGCGGTTGTCAGATCTGTTTTGAGTGCTTAATACAGTTCACACACAGGATGGTTATTTACGAGTGTGACAACCGTATTCTATAACCGAACTGACACCTGCTAATTTTAACACAACCACATTCTCGGCAAACCTGTGCTGTGTGAACGGAACTGTAATGGACAACTAGTTGTTAGTCACGTGAAAGCCACGCTGCACTGTACACAAGTGTGTTCGTGTGTTTCATGTGGGGTCTTTCACAGAAGCTGCTCGCCATTGTGAGCCGCGTGACAAATGCTGCGCTCTTAACTCGGTTAAAAAGCATGTAAAGCCACTGTCGCTTGGTTACGATCTGATGGATTAACTTTCACCTCATTTGAACATGTTTATTTATTAACACTGTCAACTGAGAAAAGACATGCTGGTGTTATGCCATCTTTAATATTTACTTGAGTCACTGTCAGGTAGGGTTACATCTGTCAGAAGATGGGCTTGAATTCAGTTGTCCGTTCATACAGTATTTAAGCTGCTGCTATAAGATGTTGTATGAACAGAAAATTTCAAGACTCACACCTGTAAGTAAATGCTGCTGTCAATCTCAAACACTGACTGTGTGAACGTAACCATTATGTACCAGCTCCTCTAATGAGCCGAGCAATGAACAGCCATTTCGGAGACCGATAATTTACCCAGCTCAACGTCCTCCTCGTGGGGCCATTGGGAAAAGGGCAGGTTCTTGTAAAAGGCTTCCAGTATCTTTTCCTTCACCTGACAGATCGTGTCTGTGTTCATCACACGCACACTCACAGAGTCCATCCCGAAACCTTGAAACGAGACGTTAATGTTCTGGAACACACAAAGACACGAGAGCAGATGTCAACTTTTGTGGAACTGAATTACATTTCATTTAACTGAACTACACAGAATTACACAGAAAACAAACAAACAAAACTGTATTTTTCTTTTGTTTTCTAGTAAAAATACAGTAAAAAAACAAGATACAGTAAATGAAAGAAGCTAAATTGTATAAGATTATATGTAGGGCTGAACGATTTGAACATAAAATCAAATTGTGGTTATTTTGAAAAAATATTGTGATTTAAAGTGTAATATGATAAACATAAAAAAAAGAAACCATGTTTTTCCCAGAAATACTGTTGTACAAAGGGTATTCACACTTGATTCCTCTTAAAAAGATCCAAACGAAATAAATGAAATAAAACAATAGAGGAAAACAACATCATCTGTACTTTCACACTGAACCCATCCAGAATGTTCTTTTATTTGTCTTTATATTTTGAAAGGTTCTCTGCCCACATTTCATCATTATTTTTTAGAACAGTCAACTTTATTATATATCTCAGAGAACACCAGATTCTCTGAACTGCATCTTGTACAATTTAACTTCATAAGTAAATGTATTTTGTTTGAAGGTTATTTAGATTTAGTTGTTTTGCACTGTAACCACTTAACTTCTGCATCATAGGTGCCAGTCAATCAGAGGGAATCAGTTGGTCAAAAGTGATGTCACATTGAAGTTTACCTGTGGTTTGGCTTCAATGTTTTCTCTCAGAAGCCATTCCTCATTGAGTGTGTAGCGTGCTTTTCCCGTGATGGCGTCGATCGAGCCTTTGTTGATCTGTTGTTTGATGGCACATAGCAGCAGGAAGAACGGTTCACCTACCGTCTCCTAATGGAGCAACGACAACAACAGTTTAGAAATGCTTGAAACGTATAAGAGGTCACTGGTGTGTGCGTAGAGTCAATGGATTACAGCCACCTTAAACAAATCTACCGAATCTAAATCCAGCTTCTGATGGTTTCACAGGCTTTACAGTATTTCTGCTCAAAGTTTGTTTAGGTAGTTATGATGTGTTCACGTAATGTCGGAATTACTGTTCTTCCACGGTGCACAACAGTGATTTTTGGATTAAAAACGTGGTTAGGTTTAGGGTTTTGGTAAGGGGTCAGACATTCAGTTTAGGTTTGGTTCAGGGGTTACACTCAGGAAAAATTGTAATAACTTTGTTAATTGTTTTTTTTACTATTTTTGTAAAAGTTGTATGTTTTTGTACGAGCCAACTCATTCTATTTCTTAAGATTTTCCATCTCATATGAATTATTAAGACTTGTCACGAGACCAGGTTGTTTATTTCATTTAAAACTGCCCTAATTAACACATCAAAATAAAATGTGACAAAAGTGTGTTTGGTTGCTTTACATTTATTTTTTTTCCAGAAACAGAATCAGACTTTATGCCAGAAAAGGACCTGGGGGACCATCTTGGTCACTCTTATTGACCTGGTAGACCACCTTGGCTAAGCTGGTGGGGACCTGGTTGAGCCGGTTAATCATGTTTCAAAATTGAACTGATAAAAGGTGAGACATCCCCAGTAAAGTCAAAACCATGTTTTCCACTAGTTTAGTGTTCTTGGTTACACACCTTCAGGTAGCTGTACATGCAGATGGACATCCAATTGGTCAGCATCTTCTCCACCACCGATTCTGTTCGCCGGAGCATCAGTTTGGGGTTTTTGGAGGCAGAAGCGTCAATCAAATCCACCAGCAAATCCTTCATGATGCTGGTGTAGTATTCAAGTTTACCATGGAGGGCGATAGTGAGGAGAGAGGCTAGATTGCACCTAAACGTCAATGAAAAACATGCTTAAAGGAAACTAAACCTAGAGACATTGATGTGTTACTAAAAACATTCACAGGATGGTGTGGAAAGTGTTAGATGAGGAAAGTTGTGGAATGTCCAGCTCTCTGAAGAATCATTACTAGCTCCAAACAGATGAGTAGTCCCTCACTGGACATCAACTCAACACATGCATACTCCTTACAATATTCCACAGCACTTCTATTGTTGGAGCTAATCAGATACAGATGATAATGGCAGTCATGTATACAGTGTGTCAAAGCTCACAATTCAAAGATCAAAGCTGTGAATTATTTTGTGTAATGCAACTAGTCTCCACTTATAAATGAAGGTTCCTTGATAGTTCTTTTGTAGCACCTTAGATTCAGAAAATCACAATGCGATCTTTATCATCTCAATTGTTTCTCATAGACAGGGATTTCTATACTGATATGGTATTTCTGCACAGATACAGATAATTCCCAGCTCATTGTGGCTTATACAGATACCGATAACAATCATTTAATTTTTTGCTTTTTCACCCTTTGAATGGAAGCTGCTAGCAAATTGATCAAAAACTGCTTAAAAAAAAATATGTTTATGAAGTAAGAAATGTACTTATTCATTGTCTATTTTAATCATCTTGATACATTTTAGGAAACACATTTAAGAAAAAAGTTGATACTGAAGTGAAACAACTGAGAACTCCATTATAAGTCCTGAATTCTGAAAAGGAACATCTCAACAATAACATTTCCTCTGGGATTTTCTTATCAAGAACCATTCTTGGGTGTTGTGTTTTTTGAAGGGATATATTGTTGTGGGTTCTTTAAAGCACCAGTGCTCAAGAACTATAAAAGTTCTATGAGGAGCGTATCACATTTAGCGTTACTTTTGTGTGTATGTTTTGTATGTGTGTATCTGTATTACCTGTCTCTCACAGCAAAGTCTTTCTGCTGCTCAAGTGCATGAACAAAGGTGACTAGGAAGTGTTTGTTGTTGAGTAGAGTGGAGAACAGTGTGATTCCCTCCTCCAGGTTTGGTCGTGTGGTGCTGGATGGCTAAAATAAAGTGAAAGATATCGTTCACATCAGCATACAGTAAGCAGTGCTCATTAAAACTTCAACTATATCTATATAAAGTTGACAAGATATTTAATAATGGGGTCAATTTGACAGACTGACAAGAAGAATTCAGAAAAATAAAACATTTATTCAACTAAATCATGTTATCTGTCAAATACTGTAAGTTGTTGGTCTCATTTTCTAGTTGTTCTTGCAAAAACAGCTGAAACAGTTTTCAGCTGTTTTTAAACATAATTTTACAGAGATCACACTCACAAAGACCAATTTCCAGCCAAATAAATACTTTAGAGCAGATAACTAGAAAAAATTATATTTATTTCAATTACTTTTTTATAGAATAGCCTGATATTTCCAGATTTTCCATGACCGTTTTAAATTTTATCCATGGGGAATGAATTGGATGGTGAAATAAAATAGTTGAAAAATAAGAGGACTTGATATCGTCCGAAAAGAAAAGAAGTTTCAGAGGTGGAGCAAGTTATTCCTTTATGATTAAACATGTTTTTCTTTGGAATAACATCCACTGATGATTGCTTCACAATAAAACAGGAATGTGTCTTAAGACAGGAAAAGGTCAATTCTGATTTCATGTGACTTTCAACATATCCTGTTAACTGTGCAACTAATCAAATATTTTGAATACAAAATGGCTTGTCGTGCAATACTGAAGTTTTGCAATATCAGATTAAGGAAACTGAGGCAATCTATTATGGATTGACACCAATAATTTCCAAACAACTGTGCGAAGCAATTCTCAAAACAAATTTGAGGGACACTCTAATTTCACTGGGTCAGCGAGACACATCAAGATAAATGAAGGAGTGCAGATCTGAGGCCAGTGGCAGCAAACACAGAAACAAGATGTTGCATTACACAAACACACTTTTTACTGTTAAAGGTGAATCTAACTTCTACTAAACTACATCTGTGTACAGCAGTGCATTCATCATGATATAATGAGCCAAAAGGACAACAGTTTCTATAATGTTTATAACGTGTGTGTGTGTGTGTCATACCTGCCAGTCCTGCAGTAGTGGATGTGTTTCTGATAGTGCTCGTGGTCCGAGGGGATTGTGCTCATAAACAGGCTGAACCAGACGTCTCTCATAGTCAGAACACATCTACACAAACACACACACAAGTGAAATTCTTTATGACACTGCACTGGACTGCAGCGGAAACACTCAAACAACAGGTCATCATTTTCCTGCTATCAGACGAGTGATGATGTTTCATTCGGATCATACAAATCACTGTAAATCACACCATGTGTTCACTACAGGAAATGTATATTCAGTTCAAGCCAGCACTTAAAGGGTCATGAAACACGATGTTAGCAGATACTGTATGTGTTACACATACTGGAAGACAATATTAGCATCCATTTATTAATGCTTTTCATTTTTAAGAAGGAAAGTAGATCATTTATGTAATTATCTTACACTGGTAAACTTGGCATCCATCCACTCTCACTGAAAGACTTCTCAAACACTTACAGATGTGATTCAACGTCACAGAATAACAGTCTCAAAAATGATCAGTAGCACTTTACATAAATGTTCCCTTTGTAAAGCTTTATAAAGGGGGTTATTAATGACTGATAATTAGTTTACAAATGCATTATAAATCACTGATACATAGTTATAACAACATTATAACAACATAATAAAAAGGGAGACTTTTATACTTGAGTATTTTAACTTACATGTTAACACATGCTCAATATCACTCTATAATATTCACTAATTTATATAAAGTGAAGAATTTATTACGGAGTTATCAACATTAGAAACATTAAGTGCATTAAGTTCAGAATGCTTTAATGTCAGCGAGTTTTATTATATGATATATGCTGTGAATGAGCATGAAGAGCTGAAAGTGTTTTTTCACAGGACAGCACCATTATTCTGACATCATTCAGACATTACAGAAATAAATATTAACACAAAACGGACTGACATAATCCTCCTATAATCTCACTAAAATAGTTTATTTTTGCTGTATTGTGATATAAATCATGAATTAGGGCATTTGATGTTTTTGAATATTTATGAATAAGTGTATTTTTTTAAGCATTTACAACATGTAAGTTAAAATGCTCCTGTCTGGCAAGAATTGCACATGAATTATTAGTCATTAATTAACACCTTCATAAACCCTGAACAAAGGGAAGATTCCTGTAGAGTGTAACAAATGAACTATGTATATCTGTGTAATGTGTTGTGTGTTTGCAAATCACTGTATAATATATTTGTGTATTTTGTGGTTTGCAGTTTTAAAATGCGACTTGTAATTTTGAGCACTTTTAACGCTCTTCATTAAAAGGGAAATAAAACAGACTCAATCAGACAGACAGACGATCTGTTTTCCCCCTCACTCCTCCACTCCATTACTCTCCACTACCACTTTCTTTTTTATTTGTATTTTTCAAACTGTGGTGAAAGTTGACCTGTGCTAAAATGGGGATTTCATGACACTTTAACAGCATAACCTCATACAAGCACATACAAATTCCCTCTAGTATGAAAAAAAAGAGAAAAAAAAAAGAAAAAAAGAAAAACCACTGTCAAGCAAACACTTTGTCTATTGTGTGTGTGTGTGTGTGCGTGTGTGTGTGTGTGTGTGTGTATTTTTAGGATGTTTCTGTGGTTTTCTTGTTCTAGTGCCCAGTATTGTGCAGAAACTATACAAGAAGGAACACATGTGGTTTTCGATTTAAAACAAAGAAGAGAAAGTTTTAGATCTGTCACAACTCTTCACTGGACACTGGAGTGTTGGAGGTTAACTAACTGAAAGAACGACACTACTAGCTTAACTAAATGTTTCTGTAAAGTGACAGTAGTTCAGCTTTTTTCACAATAGTGTCGCTTTTCAGGAACGAGGTACATATTCCTGCGAATAGCGCTACAGTGTCACAAAACGCTTCATTTGTCACATTATATTGTGAACGCAGTAATGGAGTCGAGGGAGAAATCAAACTCTCATGCAGCACTGGGAACAAGGGCGCAGCAGCCATGGGGGGGCGTGGGAAAAAAAGTGATTTTTCTTTTCTTTTCCAAGCTCAACCCATACCGAGTCCAAATGTTGGATTTGTATATGGTATTCTTTTTTTCCTCAATTTGGAACGCCCGATTCCCAATGCGCTCTAAGTCCTCGTGGTGGCGTAGTGATTCGCTTCAATCCGGGTGGCGGAGGACGAATCTCAGCTGCCTCCACGTCTGAGACCATCAATCCGCACATCTTATCATGTGGCTTGTTTAGTTAACATGGAGACAATCCATACACAACTCGTCCCACAGAGAGTGAGAACCACATTATAGTGACCACGAGGAGCTTACCCCATGTAACCGGGCCAAATTGGTTGCTAAGGAGACCTGACTGGTGTCACTCAGCACGCCCTGGATTCAAAGTCACGACTCCAGGTGTGATAGCAGCATCAATACTCGCTGAGATACACAGAACCCCTTGTGTACAGTATTATTTGCGTTTTGTTACTTTGGGCTGATTGAGTGATCATTCAGCCAATCACAGGTGAGTTTCATGAGACAAAACGACCCTTACGTCAGTCAGACATTCTAATCAATGTTTCTCCGTTCATTTCTACAAAGTTGCTTTCAACAATGCTCGTTTATCCATGTTTTATATGTGCATGGATGTTGATCTAAATGAATAATCTGAAGATGAGGAACACACATTGTAGTGGAGTTTATATCAGCGCACGAGTCTTCATTAAGTTGTGCTTTTTACTTTACGCTTGTGAGGTGATAGTTTGATCAGTAGTCTTAAGCAGATTACTTGATCTGTGTTAAATATGTAAAGCTATTTTTAACATCAGCTCGTGTTTTTACCTCTGTGTTGGTGTGCAGTCGACAAACTGTAGATGCTGTTCTTAGAACATTTTACTGAAGTGAATTGATATGAAGACACTTTTTTATGCATGACATACAGACGTTATTGAAACTGATAACTATTATAAGACTATAATTGTTGTATTATGATAAAAATGTAAAGTTTAAAGGATTACATTTTCTTTTGATCGTTGATTCAGTGATGAACTCATTTCACTCCAGACACTCATTTGTCACCTTCTGACATCAGCAGAAATGGTCACTGAATCATTAAATGGATCTGAATGGATTCAAAACTCTCGAGGCACTCGGATACATTTAAATCCCACAATGCACAGAGTAAAAAATACAATCATGCACATTCACAATTCTCATTACTTTAATTAAATCATTTATTCAGGACCCGCTTGTGTCAGTCTTTTATTGTCATGTGTGAAACAGAAGCATGTGCTCCACAAGATGCCCTTTTATTTTTCAGCTAATTCTGCACAATTTTGAAATTATTTTGCAATACTTGAATCTTTTAAATACAAGAAATATGGACAAATATGTATATATTAATATAATACTTGTATAATAATATATACTGTAATATATTAATACTGTTGGGTCTGTGCCCCCCTCCACTATTAAAATAATTTCTAAACCCCTGAAGGAAAAACTGAATCTTTTTATTGACAATTCATGTAAATGAACCGGTTCAAATTGGGTGTTTTCTACTTGAATTAATGTATTTTAAAGGAATGTTCCAGTTTCAATACAAGTTCAGCTCAGTCGATAGCATCTGTTGATTACCACAAAAGTTAATTTTGACTCGTCCCTCCTTTTCTTAGAAAAAAACAAAAATGTGTGTTCCAATGAGACACTTACAATGGAAGTCAGTGGGGCCAATTTTTGGAGGGTTTAAAGGCAGAAATGTGAAGCTTATAATTTTATATAATTTGAACCATTGTTTTCCTGTACTGTAATAATATTGTAGTAAACATGGGTATTTTTGTACTTACTATGCTTTTCCTACAATTACTACTAAACTGCGATTACTGTAATAAAACAATTATTATTTTGGTTATCATAAGGGAATGTCCAGAGGTCCTCTGAAATAGAAAACTTCATATCAGGTGAAATTATTGAATTCTTAAATAATATAATCTGACTGTTCTATATCTACAAATATTTTGTTCTTTAAATATCTTGAATAATAGCTACTTTTAACAGGTTATAGCAGTAGCTGGAATGCAGTTGAATTGGTTTGAGTTATCAGTAGCTTGAAGCTTGTGAAGTTCAGTTTCAAAGTAACTTCTCAACACTGGTGGACACGTTCATCTTAAAGTTCAGAATGCTGCCAGTTATTATTGATCATTTAAATCTGATTCTAAGTTTATACTTCCAGTTTCACACATTTACGTGAGTGCATTTACAATAGCAGACAGCAGTGATAGGTCAAACACACGTGCCGTGCGGTACCTTTGGAAAGAATGTGCGTGTGACAAACTGCTTGTACTCCAGGAAGGGGATCCCCTGTGAGCGGTTCAGTTCTTTAGTCAGATCCGTCATATCAGTCTGCAGCTCCGCAAAACCTGCATGACAAACAGACATGTCAGCAACACACACACACACACACACACACACACACAATGTAAACACACTCATATAGACACTTACTGTACACAACAAACACACACACTTATTTCACTCTTATAATTCAGTACTCCGTCAAAACGACTCATGAAAGTCTCATGATTTACAGCGCTAATATAACGTGGGATGTTTTCTAATGGGTTTGTACAAACACACACTGTATTTTGGGTGGACTAATGGTTTGTGCTGGAAGGTTACACTGATTCTAATGGAAACTTGCACCGTGTGCGTGTGCGTGTGTGTGTGTGTGTGTGTGTGTGTGTGCGCGCGTGTGTGTGTGCGTCTGTCTGTGTGTGTGTGTGTGTGTGTGTTTTAAGTTCTGATCTGATCTATAAGAGCAGCTTTCTTTCATGTCAGTGTTTTAGGATGTGATTTCAGCTGATGTCTGAACAGTGCTTTTGGGGAAAGTCCTGATGTATGTGGTTTTGCTGGATAACAGGAAGTGACACATCCTCTTATTGTTTCAACACAGGATGTTTGTGTATATTTAGGGATTAAATTACCATGGAGACCAAGAATAAGACGAGAGGAAAAGAGAAGGAGCGAGACAAAGAGAGGGAGAGCGGATGAAAGGGTGAGATGTTGCAATCCAGAGAGATTTCACCCTCTTGAGCCAAATTCACTCCCAAACAAAGAATAGTCCAACACTACAAACATAACCATGTGTTTAAGTTCTCCTCAGTGTTGTCTGTGTGTGATTAAAGATCATGTTATACATCAAGTCCAACACCTAATATTGGTCTTTTGTTGATCGATCATTCAAAGATATTTACAGATCAGAGATTGAGAATCTAAGATTAATAAAGAGATATTCTGAATTCTGTCAACATTTATTCACCCTCATGTCATTCCAAACACAAATGACTTTCTTTTTCTGTGTAATACAAAAGGAGATGTTTAGTATAATGTCCAAGCTGCTATTTTCCATACAATTTTACAGCATCACAACCTCTAACGCCATTGGTTCTTGCGTATCTCACGACCAATTGCATTGCGCCAGGTCTGAATGTGCGCAAGTGTGGTTACCTTTGTGTAAATAATGACTATTTCTTTTTTTATTTTAGACATCATTTTTGTATTTTGACAAAATATCCTTTAAATTCAGAGAGTATTTCATAATATCATATTTATTTATTTTACTAAGATTTACTATAATGTACTTGATTATTTTTACCATTTTATTTAATAACATACTTACGTAAGTTCATGATTATGTATCAAATTGTACCAGACAAATATATAAATATAAATATTTGGAAAACGTTTAAACTACTTACAATTATTTAAAAACGTATCAAACTAATTATATTAAAAAAAAAAAAAAAAAACCCTGAGTTCCTGATATAATATAGAATGAATATACTGAAGTATGAGCTATTTTATAAAAGTGACTCACGTTTAGAGAGTTTTGGATATCGTGTTTCCTTTAACATGCTTTTAAAAACAAGAGATAAATAAATAAACAGTTTTAGTGCATTGTTAATATCTTGCAGTATAATTTTTTCTCATCATTTTTCATCAACAGATTGTCTTAATAAAATCGATTTGATTATTGTCATTAGCATCTTTTTCATCTCGTCTTCATTATCATTAACAAAATAAAAAACCTTTAGTCAATGAACATTTTCATCAGTAATTTCATTGACGACATTAACACTGCTTACAGTAGCAAGAAAATGTATGTGAACCCTTTGGAATGACCTGCATTTATGTATAATTTCTTTTTTAAATCTGGTTTGATCTTGATTTAAGTTACAATAATGAACAAACACAATCTGTTTTAACAAAAAACACAAAAATTATTGTAATGTTCTCTTACATATTTAATACATCATTCAAACATTCACAATATAGGTTGGAAAAAATTATGTGAATGCCTAGGCTAATGATGTCGACAAAAGCTCACTGGAGTCAGGAGTTGGCAAACCTGGCATCCAATTAATGAAATGAGATTGAATTGTTGCTTTGCATAAAGCTGAAATGGGTTACAAAGTTATCTTGAAGAGCTTAGATATTCCACAGTTAGACAAAGTGTCTATAAATGGAGATTTAGTACTGTGGCTACTCTTCCAAGAAGTGACCGTCCAGCCAAGATGACTCAAAGGACACACCGCAGAATGCTCAGTGAGGTAAAATGAACACTAGAGTTACTGCTAAAGACATGAAGGAATCATTGGAACTGGTTAACATCTCTGTTCATGATTCTACTATACAGAAAACATTAAACAGACATGGTGTTCATGGCAGGACGTCAAGAAAGAAGCCGCTTCTTTCTAATAAAAACATCACCTCGCACCTGAAGTTTGCCAAAGACTACCTCGACACTTCACAATGCTACTGGGAAAATGTTTTGTGGACTGATGAAACTAATGCTGACTTGTTTGGGAAGAACACACAGCACTACGTATGCCGTAAAGGGGCACCACATACCAACATGAAAACATCATCTTAGTGGTGAGGTACGGTGGAGGAGCATCATAATTTGGGGCTTTGGGGGCTGGACCGCTTGACATCATCGAGGGAAAAACGAATTCCCAAGTTTATCAAGATATCCTACAGGATAATGTCAGGATGGCTGTGCACCAGCTGAAGCTCAGCAGAAGTTGGGTGATGTAGCAGGACAATGACTCTAAACATCAAAGTAAATTAACTACAGAATGGCTTCAAAGAAAGGAAATCATCTAGGTTACGTATGTAACCTCCGTTTCCCAATGTAGGAAACGAGATGTTGTGTCGGAGAAGCGACACTAGGGGTCTCTCTTGAGCGCTGATATATACCTCTGTTCTATGAAAAAAGGCCAATGAGAAGTTGGCAGACGGTATTTGCATATCCCGCCCCTGGACATACGGGTATTTAAGCGAGGCAAATACGGGAGTTCATTCAGGATTTTTCTGAGGAGCCGGAAATGGTCCGGCCACAACAGTGACTCGGCGCAGTGACATGGCGGGGAAGACACAACGTCTCGTTCCCTCCATCGGGGAATGGAGGTTACATACGTAACCTAGACGTTCCCCTTCTGTCGCTCTCTCCACGTTGTGTCAGAGAAGCGACACTAGGGGTTCCACTTCAATCATGCCATGCGCTGAGCCGTGTACGTGAACTGCTGATACAGGAGCGGGCAGGTATTCCTACATGCAAAGGCAACCAGCTGTATCTATTCTTTCAGGGGGAGAGGACCCTGCGGAGACAACACCTACCCAGCAGGAGAGGCAAAGAGTGGTGAATACAACACATGGCCACTTAGGTCCTATGTGGGAAAGTTGGCACGGTGGTAGATCCAGCCTCGTGGAGGGGGGAAGCTACGGCACGGCGACCGAGGCAGCTGGAACTGCCTAAGGGAGACACGGGAGTCCACTCGTGAAGGGACAGTACCGCGGAATTACACACAGGGGGAGTCCGAACAGGATGCCTTAACCTGTGGAGCACCTATTCCATTACAGGGTAGATTGAGTACCCGTAGTGGCTTGGGTCGGCGAGTTCCTCCGCTGAACTGCAGACCCAAAAGAGCTAGGGAGGAATCAACCAGGGATCCGAGAGACGGTGTCTCCTGGGAACAAGGCGCACTATTTTACCTCGGCTGAGGGAAAGGGCGCTATGCGCAAACGATTCACCCGGCCAGTTCGTCAGCATGTTACCGAGTTCTATGGGCTCAGACCTGAGAAGACACGGGACGATACTGACTCAATTCGGAGATTGTAGAATCTCGCGAATGTGTTAGGTGTTGCCCACCCTGCTGCTCTGCAGATGTCTGCTAGGGAGGTGCCCTTGGCCAGTGCCCATGAGGACGCAACACTCCTGGTTGAGTGAGCTCGGACCCGCAGGGGGGGGGGGAAATGGCCTGGGTGTGATAAGCTAGAGAGATCTTTTTACAACCCAGTGGGCGAGCCTCTGTTTGGAGACAGCGTTCCCTTTCTGCTGTCCCCCGAAGCAGACAAAGAGCTGCTCAGATCGTCTAGAGCTCTGCGTGCGGTCCAGATAGGTACGCAAAGCACGTACCGGACACAGCAGCAAAAGGGCTGAGTCTGCCTCCTCCCGGGGCAGTGCTTGCAGGTTCACTACCTGATCTCTGAAGGGTGTGGTAGGAACCTTGGGCACGTAGCCCGGTCGCGGTCTTAGGATCACATATGTGTCTGCCGGACCGAACTCCAGGCAAGTGTCGCTGACAGAGAACGCTTGCAGGTCCCCGACCCTCTTGATGGAGGCGAGCACGATCAGCAGGGTCGTTTTGAGAGAAAGGGCCCTGAGTCCAGCTGAATCTAGCGGCTCGAAGGGGGGTCTCTGGAGGCCCGTGAGGACCACCGAGAGATCCCAGGAGGGGAACAGGCTTGGCCGGTAGGGAGATAGCCTCCAGGCACCTTTTAGGAACCTGATAATTAAGTTGTGCTTACCTAGAGACTTGCTGTCTATCGTGTCGTGGTGAGCCGCGATGGCGGCGACATACACCTTGAGGGTGGAGGGGGACAGCCTCCTCTCCAGCCTCTCCTGTAGGAACACGAGCACTGACCTAACCGCGCACCTCTGTGGTTCTTCAGCCCGGGAAGAACACCAATTTGCGAATAGGTGCCACTTTAGGGCGTAAAGATGCCTGGTAGAGGGGGTTGATAGTATCTACGACGGTCGATGGTAGACCTGCCAACTTCTCATTGGCCTTTTTTCATAGAACAGAGGTATATATCGGTGCTCAAGAGAGACCCCTAGTGTCGCTTCTCCAACACAACGTGGAGAGAGCGACAGAAGGGGAACCACCTTTTCTAGTGTCCCAGTCAGAGCCGAGACCTTAACCCAATAGAGATGCTGTGGAATGACCTCAAGAGAGCCGTTCACACCAGACATGCTAAGAATATGACTGAGCTGAAGCAGTTCTGTAAGGAGGAACATTTCTTCTGAACGTTGTGCAGGTCTAATCTGCAGCTACTGGAAAGACTTGTTTGAGGGTATTGCTGCCAAAGGAGGATCGACCAGTTATTAAATCCAAGGGTTCACATATTTTTCACAGCACTGTGACTGTTTAATGGGATGTGTTCAATAAAGACATGAAAGATTAGAATTGTTTGTTGTTAGTTTAAGCACATTGTGTTTGTCTATACTTGTGACTTTAATAAAGATGAGATCACAGTTTATGACCAATAATGCAGAAAACCAGCTAATTCCAAAGGGTTCACATTTGGTGCCACTGTACATTTTGGTCTGTTCCACACACAAAGGTACTGAAGACTTCAAAAGACATATAATATATTGCAAATAGAATAGCAGTGAAGCAGAAACACTGTCTCTCTACTGTGAGCAGTGTAGTGTACTAGCAGTGTAGTGTACTAGCAGTGATTTATAACACACTCTGACCATTAGAGAATTCTCTTCCTGTCAGCCTCTCATGTGAATGTAAACACACACTCTTCCTTTGTTCTTGTGTACAGATGTGTGTTACCTTTGCGTATCTCCTCTCTGATCTGTGACTCCATCTCCTCCATTTGTAACAAGGTCTTCTGCCAGTACCTCTCCGCCCTGCGACTCTTAGTGCAGTACACCACCAGCGCTACAAACACAGAGGTGGTGTTACTAATTTTTATTGCTCCCAGAAGATTGAGTCTTTGTTCAAGTGGATACACACATAAAGAGGGATCCAAAAGTCAGAGACCACGAGTGAAAATGGCCTTTTTACATTCTCTTGTAATTCAATACAATCAGAGCACAAGACGTTTTTCATTACAAATTATGATCATAACAATAAAGTGAATGTCTTGATTTTGAATGTCCAACCAACAACCTGTTGAATCACAATATTAAAAAGATTGATTTGAAGTAATATTACATTTAAAAAACAAGATTGTTGTAAATTCCCTCATTAGAGAATTTAAATACACAATTTCATGTAGCATTAATAGTCATGTTTCAATCCAAGTATTTCATTTATGCAAAATATCAGGATATTGCAAAAACTCTTTGCAAATAAGGCAGTGTTTCATCCCACGTGTTCACAATCATCACTTTTCATTTAATTGCAAAATATGTATAAAAGTATGAAGAAATATTTACATAGTTTGAGAGTGTTGGGAATATCAGTTCAATATGAGTGGGTAGAGAGCTCATTGTTGATAACAGAGACTTCTCTGATTGATGGATTATGGGTAGTGTAGTTTCACACCAGGAATTAGACAATTAAACAGAGACCCATGGCTTCAACAGAAGCATTTATCATCTTTTAAGAACCTCAGCTCGTGGTAGGACTGTGTTGACAGTTTTATAGCAGAGGTTTTCAAACTGGGTGCCGAGGGGGAACTTGGGGGTTCGTGGAACATTTGAAAGAAAAAAGAAAATTTTACAAAATGTACATTTTGAGCAGTCAGCGTAAATTTGTTAACATCATTTTTTAATGCAGTGAACACATTTTCAGAATCTGACTTTATTATTTTCCAGATAATATTTTAATTGAATTAGATCATTTGGATTAAATACAATTACAATATATCATTAATTTAGCAAACAACATGTTATCTTTTTAATATCACATTTTACTCACACTTTATGCATGAAAACATAGTTGCCTTTATTTCAGCAAGGATGGCCCTAACTTGGAATCAACAGTTTGAAATCCCCGTCATACGTTATTTCTAGGAGGACACAGTTGGTATTTGTATTTCTGGATGGACTGTTAAGCTCTGCTTTTATTAAAAGTTGAATTGAAAAATCAATATGGAACTTTAATGACTTTAATGAAAGTGTGCACATTTGAGCTTGCATGAACTAAACCGGCTGATTGTTTTATCCAGCATGATTTGACAATGTTCCAGAGAGCATCTGGTGTGAACATCTGATCGTATGTAATGGGGATGTCCCATGATCAGTTTCATTTGAATGATTTTGATTTGATTGAATTTGTAATTTGCCATGCATCTTCTTTGATTCAAGTGCTTCTATAATCCTTCAAATATTGAATCGACAAATCAGTGAAAATGGCCTGTTGATGCCAATCGAATTTTGCCAGCCAATATCCTGCATTGTGATAGGCCGATCATTATAATATTTGGCATTCACTTACAGGTCGCCAAAATTAGACATTTTACCACATTTTGTGAGAATTGGCCAGAAGCTGATTTACATTTTGCTATTAATTTCAGAACTGTAAAAGGGATAGAATAAAAATGTGTGTTTCCTCAAATTAATCAGTCACATGGATTTCCATTTCAGCAAGAAAAATTCTCTACGTCTTTCAAGTCGTCATTTTTATTTTTAATTTCAAAGCAGCTTTACAGAAAATGATGCATATGAAAATGGTATAGATGCTCCTGACAAAAATGTTTGCATTTTTTTTCATTTAATTGTTTAGAGCTAGGGATGCCGATGACATGCCGATTAATTATTCGAATGAATCACAATTAATCACATACATCATTATTTGCTTAGAAAGGCCCCCAAATAAAGATAATTCATATAAATAATCCAAAATAATTCAAATATTTATAATAATAATATGTAGGGCCTATAATTAATATATAAAACATATTTAAATTCTGTTTAAAATAAATTGCATTTTTTGTCAGAAGAATAATTGATTAGACAATACAAAAAGTGGCTTAAGAATTCAATATATAGTTTTTTTATTCTCATATCATTGAAGAAGCCTACAGTTTCCATTGAGTTACATTTTTAATTGTCGCTCTATTTACATGTGTGTGCCTCAGACAGATGTATTTGGAGTGTCTCACTGGTATTCAGCATCATAAACGCTGCATACGAACACATCAGGGATCATCATTGCGTTCCTTTTTTAATGTGCTATTAGTTATATCATTAATCACACTAAATTAATGCGTTAAATCAACAGCCCTATCTAGAACATACACTCACCTAAAGGATTATTAGGAACACCTGTTCAATTTCTCATTAATGCAATTATCTAATCAATCAATCACATGGCAGTTGCTTCAATGCATTTAGGGGTGTGGTCCTGGTCAAGACAATCTCCTGAACTCCAAACTGAATGTCAGAATGGGAAAGAAAGGTGATTTAAGCAATTTTGAGCGTGGCATGGTTGTTGGTGCCAGACGGGCCGGTCTGAGTATTTCACAATCTGCTCAGTTACTGGGATTTTCACACACAACCATTTCTAGGGTTTACAAAGAATGGTGTGAAAAGGGAAAAACATCCAGTATGCGGCAGTCCTGTGGGCTGAAAATGCCTTGTTGATGCTAGAGGTCAGAGGAGAATGGGCCGACTGATTCAAGCTGATAGAAGAGCAACTTTGCCTGAAATAACCACTCGTTACAACCGAGGTATGCAGCAAAGCATTTGTGAAGCCACAACACGCACAACCTTGAGGTGGATGGGCTACAACAGCAGAAGACCCCACCGGGTACCACTCATCTCCACTACAAATAGAAAAAAAAGGCTACAATTTGCAAGAGCTCACCAAAATTGGACAGTTGAAGACTGGAAAAATGTTGCCTGGTCTGATGAGTCTCGATTTCTGTTGAGACATTCAGATGGTAGAGTCAGAATTTGGCGTAAACAGAATGAGAACATGGATCCATCATGCCTTGTTACCACTGTGCAGGCTGGTGGTGGTGGTGTAATGGTGTGGGGGATGTTTTCTTGGCACACTTTAGGCCCCTTAGTGCCAATTGGGAATCGTTTAAATGCCACGGCCTACCTGAGCATTGTTTCTGACCATGTCCATCCCTTTATGGCCACCATGTACCCATCCTCTGATGGCTACTTCCAGCAGGATATTGCACCATGTCACAAAGCTCGAATCATTTCAAATTAGTTTCTTGAACATGACAATGAGTTCACTGTACTAAAATGGCCCCCACAGTCACCAGATCTCAACCCAATAGAGCATCTTTGGGATGTGGTGGAACGGGAGCTTTGTGCCCTGGATGTGCATCCCACAAATCTCCATCAACTGCAAGATGCTATCCTATCAATATGGGCCAACATTTCTAAAGAATGCTTTCAGCACCTTGTTGAATCAATGCCACGTAGAATTAAGGCAGTTCTGAAGGCGAAAGGGGGTCAAACACAGTATTAGTATGGTGTTCCTAATAATACTTTAGGTGAGTGTATGTGCCAATTAATTTTTTGGGTGTGGCCCATTATTGACTATTAATTGGCCAAACTTGACAAAACCTGGTACACATGGAAACCAGAACATTCTGAGGGCACATGCCAAATTTCATACATTTCCAAATCTAGGGGGTGCTATAACTTAAAGAAATCCAAATTGTGTCACAGTAATGGAAGCAGTTGAAATTCGACACCAAAACAACTGTCCACAGATCAATTGTGTGGAATTTGACTACTTTGGTCATGTTTTCTTCACATGTTCTTCAGTCCTGATAAATTGACCTAGAAATTGTTGACAATCTTAAATATTTCTTATTTGTTTTGTCATACCATTTCTTTGTTTGACATTTTATGTGTGTGTGTATCTATATATATATATATATATATATATACATACCAACAGTGCAGAGCAACAGCAGCACACAGCACACGACGATGGACACAATGATGGCCAGTTCACTGCCTCCGCCCATCTGCACCATCGCTATGACCTTCTGTAAATGTCCCACTTTTACCTGAAACACAACTCGATTATAGCTTATGTCTTCCTATATAACAAACATCATATATAAAAAGAAAATCATTTAGATTCTACAAACACATACAATCCTCTCTCATCCTCCCTTGAAAGGACTCTCCATGAAAGAATGTGTGATAAATGTTCTGGATGTTTCTTTTGACCTGTGACACAATTACACCTTAGACTTAATGCTGCGAGGAAGTATTTCAGCGGAATCAGTCCGATTTTCCACTGTTTGTTGACTCTGTTGAGATGTTCAGAGGTTTCTCTGCTCCATTAGAGCTCATGCCATCAGGTGGCACTGACCAGCAGACTGAACGATGTTAAAAATAGATGTTTGTCTTTCATAATGAGACTAAACAAAGAAAGGAGGAATTCCAGACATGAATACACACACGCTGATATCAGGGCAGTGCAGATGTGGCGGGCACATGATTAACATTTGTTTTCATGTTAGATGTTGAACTCATCCATCACGCCAAAGAAAGTTCCAGTGGAGAGAACAGGATACAGATACAGAAGAGATAAAATATCAGTGATGAGCGATGTCTTTAAATCAGTTCGCTGTTACGCTGGTAGCGTGCTGTCCTCTGTGATTAACATGAGATAAGGGTGGAGTGTGTTTTGTGTGGACATTTCTAGATGCAGCAACAGCACATAGAGGGATTGTTCTTGTGGGAAGTTGTGTAAATGTAGTCTAAACCTCTGTCCTACTTACCAAATGTGCACCCAGTTCCTTAAAAGGGTAATTTTCGCATTCCCCCTGTGGCCCACTTTTCATGTTAGAATAGTTTTTTTTTTTTGTGCCAAAAATAGTAAAAATGCAGTTTTTCATGACTATTTTACCCCCTCTCTCTGACCCTTACAATTAAACAGGCTGTTTTTACAGCTGTACCTTTTAAGAGCAACAGTTAAATCAGACTGAATTGATCAGGGATCTTATTAAAAACAAACTACAGCCACTCATAAAGAGCACACTTTTCTGGTTCCGGAAGTAAAAATCCTAAAGATAACTCATAAACTTTTAAAGACAGACCTACCGTGAGCTCTGAGGTTGTTAATTGATGGTATATATTCATTGTTTAAAAGTCATGTTTAATTGCAGAATTCCTGCTAAAGAACTACACTACCCATGATCCTGAAGGGAAACGATCCACCAATCAGAGAATCGCGGTGAACAACGCATGACAAACAAGCTCTGCAGTGACCTCCCACACCCAAACTACTAATTATATCTCAATTATTTATTATTTTACCAATTTTTCCATCATTTGTTATTTGATTACATCATTCGCAATGCTTCATGGGATTGTAGTTCATTCCCTCATTAAAGACGATAAGTAGTATCTTGTATCTTTGTCTGATTTTAAAATAGTTTTTTGCTTCAAATTAAACTTTGTAATGTTGTGGTTCCCATCTGAGCTGTTTTATGATGGATTTTATGAAATCCCAATGGAAAAAAGTTCTAGGAAAAACACTTCCGGAACCAGGAAGGCTGAAAAAGTGGGCGGGCACAGTAAGTACTCTCTAAGAGTTTTAACCATGTAAATGTGGGCGATCATGTGTTTATGTATATATCTGTCTGACATCAAAAAGTTCAGAATGAGTCATTGTTGCAGTTTAGTTTCAGTTCAAATGACCCTCTCTGATTGATTGTTGGGTCATTATTTTAGCGATTCAAATAGAAATTTGAAGTGAAACTGAAAGAACTGAATGTGACATAAAGTCTGGTTCACAGGAAGAGACTGTCTGACTGACATGTGAAGCGAATAACCCAAGGATGCTGTGTTTTTACATGTTGTTTAAGGTCGAGGTTTATCTGAATGATAACTGATGCCACAATAAAAGACCTTGGAAACTCTCAGTTCAAATAATGGTGCAGAAGTTTTAGTCCGAGAATGAAAAAAGGTTTGCTACTAAGTGAATAAACAAAACTCTGAAGAGATTAAAAATGTATATCATTAACCTGGCAAACTTTGGTAAATCCAGTTATTATTTAATTCATCCTCAAAAGCACTAAAAGATTCAGTAAGTGATATTTTAATGGAAAGGTATGCAAAAGTCTGTGACAGCTCTAAATTCTGTAAATAGCAAATAAAAATGTGTCCGCGGACAATGACACGGTGTAAGCTCATAAAAGGCATAATAATAAACTGATCGACAGGGTAAATTTTTCACGTGGCACCTTTACCAGAGTTCTTACCGGCTTATCCAATGTGCGCACATGTTGAGTTCATTTCTCTTCATGGTTTTACGTCAAAAGCAGAGAATAACGTGATTATTTCAAATCTCGTGTAAACACTTTTCTTGCTTTGTCAGATTTTTTAAATAAGCTGATTTTTGGGAGTAATCGGCATATTGTTGTGCATGTAAACGGGCTCATTAAGGCTTGCTGCCATTTTTAAGTCATGTTGTTCATAACAGTTGTCTGTTGAGGGTGCTATTTTTCTGCTGTCGGTTGCGTAAGGAGCCTTTACATTAGAGCTTATATTTACATTTGCATTTAGTCTTTTAGCAGAAGCTTTTATCCAAATCGACTTACAAATTAGGAACATAGCAAATTGCTTACTAGATCGAGAAAATGTCTTCCAGTTTTGTGTCAGTGCACAGTCTGTGGGAGGTCCGTGGGACCTGAGACTACTCATGGGTGAATGTGTGTAACTCACAGTGACGGGCAGATCTCCAGTGCTGGCGCTCAGTGATCTGTTAATGGTGCAGTGGAAGAGCTGGTCATTATGGAATGTTATGTCACAGAGATCTTGGCCTATCTTCACCGAGTACTCCTCTGGTGTCAAATCCAACTCGCTCGGCCCTTTCTGATCCACAAACAAAGAAAATACAATTACCCTTTCACTTGCAAATACACAAGCACACAAATCAGTTATAAACACATAGAGCAGAAACATCCTTTTGCATATCCTTAAATCCAGTATGCAAAAGTAAACTTCTTTGTGATGTGCACACCTCACTGGAATTCAAACTTCCTTCCTTCCTCCCTGTATTCTTTAGGAGAGAATGAAAATAACACTCCTTCAATCTTCTGCGCATGCTAGGAACTTCCTGTCTGCCACACAACACTGGACTTCACGTCCGCATCCGTGTGTGTCGGGGCTGGGGAGGAACTAATGATTGGTCCTTTGACATGTTATCTGTTAGCCAATCAACTTGTGTGCTCTTTGTCTAACATTTAAATTGCTCAGTTGTTTGCAGCTAATATATTTTCACTGCATCTTGCAAAAGTTTACAAAACTTTTTCTCTGAAACCTTCCTCCTCTCCAGCATCACCTGTCTATATCTGCTTCAAGTGGATTGTATGTATGTCTAATTGTGCAGAAGAAGTGTAGCACATCTAGTCCACCAAGACCAAATCCTGTCAACTTGCTATAATAACACACTACATTTATTCTGAGAGTCGTCATAACAGAACTGTTGTTAAACTACTTTAAATTGTTAACAGCTTATAGCTTGGGAAGTTTCAGTGAGTGTTTATTCGGTTACTGTGGCAGGATGGAGGGCGGATCCGGGTCATGATTCCTCAACTAATCAGTCTAATCAAGTCTCAGAGAGGGATAAAGGCCGACTGGAGACGACAGTGCGACAGAGAGAGAGAGAGATTTACGGACAGCTGTCCGACACCTTTGTGTGTTTGTATTTTTGTTTCAGTTTATTATTAAAATGTTATTTATATTGTCAAGGCGGTTCTCGCCTCCTCCTTTACATTAATCCCTTTACAGTTACGTATAATTTCCTTTGTCTTGTTTTCTAGTAAAAATGTCTTAACATCCGTAAAACAAGACACATTTACTTGAGAACCAAAATTGTGTAGGCACACAGATATTAAGACTTGTTTTCAGACAATATATCTTGATTACGATCAGCACTCCCTCACATTGATGATGAGTATGAGTGGTTCTCCTGGATGATGTTTAATGAGTTTCTCTTTGTTTGCTGTATAAAACTGCGGATCTTCCACATAGTCGAACCGGAAGTGATCGGCGTGAGGCTCCTCATCTTCCTCCAGCACTTGTCCCGATGAAGATGAGCCATCACCTCTATAGAGCACATCATTGAGGTAGAAGTGAGCTATGGTCTGCTGGGACTGGCTGGCAGCAGGAGACTCACACACGATCCGAGTCAATGACTTACAAGAGCAGTTCTGCAGCACACATGACAAACAACAACAGCAAGACTCAATGCACAAACAAGTGAAATAAAAACACTTTGATTTCATATAGATAAAAACAAGTGACTGTACCGTCTGTCCAATTCCAGACAACTCCATCATGACAGACTGCACCAGGTTAAAACCATGTCCAGTGACTGAGATACTGCGACCACCACTACAACACACACACAGCAGATGAGTACGCTAATACCTTTTCCCACAACTTGACCTTCTATTTACAGTGTAGCTACAATTTTTGCATCTCTTTCTTGAATCATGAATTGATCACACGGCCTAAGGATATGACATTTATACACAAAATTGCATTTAAAATGCCATTTCTACACACAAATAAGATAAGAAGTGCTGTCATAGCTGATGTATAAACACCTTTGCAATATAAACACCTTACAGAACTCCAATGCAAGCCGGAATTGAAGTTCAACTATTTGTGTAGACTCTTTCTTTTCACATTATAATTGTAAGCATGTACAGTATATGAACGCCTTACGAAACTCAAATGCAATCCAGAGGTGGAGTTCAGCTGTTTCTGGAGACTCTACAGCCTCTTTTTACTCACATTATAACTTAATTTCAACACAAATCAATATTTGCTTCCATTTATTTATTTATTTTGCAAGTAGCCATGTAACAAGTGACTTCTTGCTAAATAAAAATCAATCTTTATTGTAAAATAAACCCATTCAGGGTGAAGCAAAACAAGTCCTGATCTGTCGGTTGACTATATTATCTCTTATTATTCCAGAGATGATAACTGGGTGTCACTCACTGATTTAATGTGCAGATAACATTGTGTTAGTATTCCTTTGCGAACATTTTGTATGTGGCCTTTTTGAATAGGGTGAAGTTAAAATATGCAAACATTTTTGCTTGACTATTCTTTGTTTTCGCTTTATTGTCTTACCTGAGGAAGCTTTTGTTAGGTTTAATGTTGTTGATTATAGGGTTTTTCTCGTATGTAAATGTAAAGTTTGGTGAACCGCTATGGCACGGCCTTCCATCAAAAACCACACACACCGACACACTCTCTGAGACAGCGGGCACCACTGGGGGCATCACACACTTGATGAGATCACTGGACTGCCTGCAAAATCATACAGGAAACACTGTTGTCATACTGCTGAACAGATATACAAAATGTGAAATCCATTTGCAGCACCATACAGAAACACTCACATGAAGATGGTGCAGTTTTGGGTATTGTTGACCTTAACGTTAATTACAGATCCAGCATCCAGAAATGTGCCCCGTATGGTAAGTCTGGTTCCTCCGGCAAGGGGACCCTGCTTGGGTGTGAACTCTAGAAGTGTAGGCTCCTGTGCCGTGGGAGAAAGAAAACGTCCATGAGCACTTTAAAGTCAACATGAAAGGACATTCACAATCCATTTTACTTCTGGAATGACATATTTCCAGAAAAACTAAACGGCGAGCTATATCTGTGGGGAATCGATTGATTTTTTAAAATTGTGTTAAAATATAAGAGGTCTTGGTGACATCAATTGAAAACTTGTTTGAATGGCGGAGCAAGTTATAACATTTTGAAAGTAAAGTGTCAAGCTTTTTTTAAACATGTTAGCTGGTTTCTAGTTGGTCCCAGATGGTGGTGACTTGGTTGAGTTAGTAGAGTATCTTGGTCAAGCTGGTAGAAAATTCTAGATCAGCAATAAACCACGTTAATCACTTAAACCAGCTTAAACAGCTAGAAACGAGTAAAAAGTTCCAAAAAACAAACTTCTCCACCTTAAGCTGATATGACCTTTTTCCAGCAGGTTTCCCCTTGACCAAGAGGGTCTTCTAGCTTTGCCAATCCTCCACCAGCTTTGCTTAGCCAGAAATCAACTCCCATGTTTCAGTAGGCCACTTCACCAAAATTATTTACCAACCCGGGCAGTTAAACACTAGCAGGTAGTCCATTTGTTTAACTACCTAAACTAGTCTGGAACATCTAGAAACCAGTACCATGTTCTAAAAACCAGCTTTTCCACCATCACCCAGTTTGACCTGTTTTTTTTTCCAGCAGGTTTTTACCATGAGCAAGATAGTCTACTAGCTATGCCAGGTCTCCATGAGCTAGAAGTCCAGCTCGCTAACCACTCAAACCAGCTTAGACAAGCTAAAAACCAGAACCATGTTCTTAAAACGAGCTTGACCACCATCAATTTTTTTACAGTATGGTCCACTAGCTTTGCCAGGTTTCCACCAGGTAGTACACTGCAAAAAATGATTTTCTAGACAAGTATTTTTGTCTTGTATTACTGTCAAATTATCTAAACTTTCTTAAAACACGATTTATTTACTTGTCAAGCAAAATGGGATAAGATATTAAGTCTTGTTTTAAGATAAATCTAACTAAATTTAGTGAACTTTAGACTCAAAACAAGAAAAAAAATCTGCCAATGGGATAAGCAAAATAAACTTGTTTTCCTTTTAAATTAAGTTTATTTTGCTTACCACATTGGCAGATTTTTTTTCTTGTTTTGAGTCTAAAGTTCACTAAATTTAGTCAGATTTATCTTAAAACAAGACTTAATATCTTATCCCATTTTGCTTGACAAGTAAATAAATCGTGTTTTAAGAAAGTTTAGATAATTTGACAGGAATACAAGACAAAAATACTTGTCTAGAAAATCATTTTTTGCAGTGTATCCACCTAAACCATCCTAGACCAGCAAGAAACCATCTACCATGTTCTTAACAACCGCTTACTCCTTAAGCTGGTAAGACCTGGTTATGACCAAAATGGTTTACCAACCCAGAAAGGTAATTAAAAGCTGGTAGTCTATTAGGTTATAGACACCTAAACCAGATTTGACCCGCTAGAAATCAACTGCCATTTTCTACAAACCCATTTAATCAGTTTTAAGTGCCAAAATCAGTTTTAAGTGCATTTTTCAAAATACCAAATTCAGTAAAGTATAGGCAACATTTTAGTATTCAGAAAGTCTCAAACTGTGTTACAACACACAGAAAACTGTCTGTGTGTGTGTTTATAGCATAATGATCAAATAAAAAGATAAAGTATCATAAACAGTTTAAACTAAGCTGTCACTCAACAGTAAAGCAGCATGTTGAGTGAATTACAGCGCTACAGATTTGCAAATATTCCACACTTTCATTTGAGTTTGCTCTGTGACATTCCTAACACCCTCCACAGAAACACACACACACGCACGCACACACACACACACACACACACACACACACACACACACGCACGCACGAACGCTCAAGCACACACACAAACGACATGACATCAAATCCTGTGTGTGTGTGTGTGTGTGTGTCTGTGTGTGTGTGGGGAGGTTAGAGTAGCTGAGGGTCAAGGAGAGGATATTAAAATGCGTGTGTGTGTGTGTGTGTGTGTGTGTGTGTGTGTGTGTGTGTGTGTGTGTGTGTGTGTGTGTGTGTGTGTGAGTGTAGGGCAGATGTTTCCTGCACTGTGGGAGTGGGTTGAAAGTTTGAGGAAGGAGGTTTTGGAGGAGTCCACATCCACATCTCCTCCTCCTAAAGAAATAATCATTCCTCTCTCTCTTTCTGAGCCCCTTTTCATGTCCAAAATCTGTCCTCAGCAGTTCTGAGACTTTGGTGGGTTTGAGAGCTTTGTGTTGTGTTTGATCACAGGCATGACCCATGATGCACTTCACACTCCTTCTGGCCAAGGAATTTCCATGATTTATCACGTAATATTTCAGTCATTTGTGGGATAAGAATTATTGCATATGAATTCTTTACAAGAATTTTTTTAAATAAAATAATAAATAATTAGAAATTTCTGTGACTTTTTAAGTCACGTTGGACCTGAAAAAACACGCATCTCAAAACTGAACTGTCCACTCAACAACCGGAGCATGCGCCACTGGATCCCATGATAAGAAAACTGTAAATGTCCACGTTCGCTAACAAAATTCCATGCAAGTCCAATTCAAATATGGAACAGTTCACTAACAGCTGCGTAATGACAGAATTCTATTTATGGAGCTAAAGGTGACTAATTGTGTTATTTTCCATTCATTTTTTAAGATTGTTTATGAGAAAAATACTTTTTCCATGCTCTTGAAAGTGGAATTTTTGGTGATATGAACCCTAATAAGTGTTTTGTAAGACACTCTTTAGAGCTAAAAGTCTCATTATTGTTAAAATGAGTCATTAGTACCAAATCACACTGCATTCCCTCACAGACACATAAAACACAAGTTATTCTTAAATCTGGACATTACATGACAACATCGGTTCAGAAATGCCCTTTCCTCTCAGAAGAAGCTGGATTCATAAGGTCACAGTGATCTACAGTGTGTGATGTCATTTCTGATAATCAGACACCTCAGTTGCCACATGCACCAACAAACAGCATTTGGTGAGAACTCTATAAATGTTCATGTGTAAATATCATTCAGCACATTGTCAGGCTGATGTGAGGGGGTCTGAAGCCCAGTAATGGGTGTGATGGAAAAATAAATCATGAAGATAAAACTAGACATTCCAACAGACTAAAAATGGACTGCAGGTCAAGTAGAGAATAGTCTGTACTTACCACAAAGTCAAATATTTCCTTTGAAACGCCCACCGTGTTACCATCTACAGTCACTGTAACATGATCACTGATCTTCTCCCATGATGCACCAGTCTCACAAACCAACCTATTAGAACACACAAACACACATCTAAGATTAACGGTTTAGTAAATAGTGTTTATCACAAGGGAAATGTTAGAAAATCTCATTAAGTGCTTTAACTAAACCTGTAGGCAACTATATTGTGCTTTTGTACTTAAAGAGCTGCTGTTTTACAGACCATCATATAGCCGAGTCTCTCTTCCAGAATGACACATGCAATGTCATTTTATGTCATGAATCACCGGTGTTTTTGGAATCACAGTGGTAAAAAACTATCATCAGAACAAAACATGACAGACAGCAGAGATGATTCTGTATTATAAGGGGCGGTTGGCAACCCTAGACACTACAGCGCTCCTCGCTGGAAAAGTAGCTGAACTGTAATAATACTGAAAAATGAAGTTAAGTTAGAAGCATCACTATTTTAGTTAGTTTCTCCCCAACACTGTAGTGTACGTACCTGACTGAAACAGTGTAGAATTTGGGCAGTATTTTACAGGGTACTTCCCCAATGGACACGTTCACATGATCAGCACTGTGTCCAAGATTCCTGCCCTGTACTGTGATCAGAGTTCCTCCCGTCAACGGCCCTCTGAGCGGCTCAATCTACAGCCACAGAAAAAGAGATCAAACGCGTTAAACGATTGAGCATGATTTAGTTAAACAGACAAGATGACATTCAGAACAGGTTCAGAACTAGAGGAAGTCCGATATATCTTGCTCCTTGGAACTATCGGTTATATTATTTTCCTTCTTTCTCTGTGTTCCTCTACATTCTGCAGTATAACAGATGTCTCATGGGGATCTGCTGTGTTTAAATCTATTATCATTGACAATATTCATTGTATATTTAGTATATTTCATTTTTCCAACCAGATTAAGTTTTTAATTGTTATTTACAACATATAAATATATATAGAAAATCCTTCAACTAGTGAATACTACTGTTTATTACTGACCAAATCACTGCTGACTTCTGGATAAAGCTGTTGTGCGTTCAGAAAAATCTAATCGATTTGGCTAATAGGTTATCTATGGTATTTTTGAACTGCCCCCATAACACAACAGTGCATGTAATTATCACAGTATACCGTACAACCAAATACTGGTACATGTCACAGAGATACAACACACTGAAGCATTCTAGTGCTTTTATACACTCTTATCCAATCTAATCAGATTAGCGCTAGATGACAGGAACTAACTGATGTTAATGTGCAGCATATACGACACAGTCAAGTTTTCACCAGAACTTTACCACCAGCTCATATGCGGTAAAACTAAGCTCATCACATAGTTTATTTTTCAATCCTGGCGGTACGGTTAACATAGACCTAACATTGTTAAAATGTTTACATGTTCATTATGGTTTAATGCTTGAGTTACTCGTGGTCACATGCACAAGTTCAGACTGAGTGACTCATAAACAATATATCTGCCTAAACACACTCACATCATGTTCCTAGTGCATACCTATATCATTAAACACATACATATGCCATTTAAACTAGAAAAAACTATCCAATGTGTCTCGCCTGATTACTTGTGATCAGATCACCTGATATAGATGATATCAGCCTGCAAAAACTGAGCCTCAGATCTTCAGTTATAAAGAAATATGGAAAGAGCATTGAAAAGTTTACATGCATAAACATAGCACTGCATATCAAGGATGCCATTTTTAAAACCTCAAAAGTGTAGTGTAAAAAAAAAACAACATCTGCCAAATTAAAACCTGTAAAACACACACACCCTCTGAAGTCCTGCAAACACACTCCCGAGCTGATAATTATCACTCTGTGTGTAATGAGTTCAGTTTGGTTCCCATTGCAAATCATTTACACCCCGAACTGATGTGAGAACGTGTGAATGGAGGACAGAAATCACAGGTTGCTTTTTAAACACAATCTATTTCAGAAGATAAGCTTCTTGTAATTCAAGGACGTTCACTGTTACAGCCTAGAAGATTTGCCTAGACAGGTCCGACTCTATCACCAAAAGCATTGAACAATTGGCACCTATTTATCTAAAAAAAAATCTGTCATCATTTACTTTCCCTCATGTTGTTTAAAACCCATATAACATTCTATGCACTGAAAGTGAATCGTGACTGAGGCTGTTTCCTGGTACAAAGACAAACAGGTTTGGACAACCTGGTCCCTCAGAATCATGTTACTATACCTACATTTCTGCTAAATGATTTTTACGAGGCTCGTTGAACACCAGAGGCGCAACAACAACAACAATGACTTGAATTCACTTTCACACAAATCAAGAATAAAACTATTCACCTGTTCCTCACACAATGTTATCTTATGACATCTGAACACGTTTGCTATAGCGCATGACTCTCAACTACATTTACAAGCTTGTTTAAGTGTGATTGAATTGTGCAGTAGCTCAGCTGATAGGGCGTTGCACTTGTGATGTAAAGGAGCGGGAATGAGTCCTGAAGAGCACACGAGTCCACACGTGAGCTAAAAGTGTCCTAAAGCAACACTAAATGATGTGGTTTCTTCAATAATTGCATCTTTAATATCACAATTATGTTTAGGTTTAAGGGTTAGGGTAGGGAGGTCGGATTTGTTGATTTAAAACTTGACTGACTATTGAATCAAAAATAACTGACTATGATGACAAACATCATCTGTTTGGAAGAACATTTAACTCGCTCTTAGTGCCACACAGTGGACATTTCACCTCAGAAATTGTGAATGGGTCTGGAACTGCACGAGGAAAAAGTAGTAGTGACAGAATTGTTATTTTTGAGTGCAGTATCCCTTTAAGACAATAAATAGTGTCCAATTAGATTTTCTGTTGACTTTAATGTTTACACTACACGATTTTAAGCCCAATTTTCGCTCGCTGACAGTTTTGTGGAGATTGCTGACAAAAGCCTGAAATCGTGGGCAAAGCGTAACGCACTCCTGTGAGCGCCGATCACAATGTATGAACGCGTCACAGATGTCAGCGAGATATCTAGCATTGTAAATATCTGGACCAGTCAGCGACTCCAAATCGTGCAATGTGAAATATGTTTTGACTGAATACAACAACAGTGTTGACCTACAGCCAATGAGAGAGCAAGAAACAGGGCACGAGATTTACAGTGGGAGAAGTCCTGATGTACCAGCAACAGAACATCAACTAGCATGGCTGCAGTATCAAGAAACTTTAATTGGACCGAAGAAATGTGGAAACAGTTAGTGGAACATTGGCAGGAGCACCAGTGCCTATTTGATGTGTCCTCTGAACTGTTCCACAACCGGGTGGAGAAAGAGAAGAGTTGGAGAGAAATCGCCAGTTCTCTTGGACAGTCAGGTCAGCAAATAGGAAGATTTTTCAGGAGGAGGTGATTTTTCATATTGTAACTAATAAAATATATTATTAAAAACATACTCATCATACTCTGAAATGCATAACATACAGTATGATCATGCATTTGTTTTCGTATCTCGTATCACTTCTCGCGTGTACTCTGTTGGGAAACGTAATTTGGAGTCCAGGCAGAGTCGTAGGTGATTCGTCAATAGTGAAGTGTTTTGTAATGTGTTCACCACTGTCGCCGATTTGTCATGTAATTTGAAAACGCTACGACTTCAGTGACAAGACAGACAGTTGTGTGATATGAACAGTACCACGATACAACATCTTTGAAAGTCGTGTAGTGTGTAGAAGGCATCAGTTTACTGGTTAGTTCAGCAGCCTTTTTAATTATAATGTTTTCCCCCAATCTTTCTTGAACACATGCACATTTAAGAGACCCTTGCTCTAAATGTGAGGTCACAGCCACAGTCTGCATATGCAGCAGAAACTCCTCAGAATGGAGAACATGAAACAAAAACAGGAAGCCAGCCAACACAAACAAAGCCATCCACTCCTGCTCTGTCTGTTGTTTTGCTTCTCTTTTCTCCATACTGTTTCCTCACACCTACATGATCCATTAACTGCAGCACACACACACACACACACACACACACACCACTCCCCCTGTCTTGTGTCTTTGGGGGAATGTGGGTTGAAAGCATTATAGTTGATTCACTCATTCTGTTGTGTAAAAACCGTGTTCTCAATTCCAGTCCAGCACATTTTGGATGTGTCTTATTGAACACACCCCGTTCAGCTCATGAAGGCTTTGCTAACAAGCTGATGAGTTAATTCAGCTTTAGTGATACCCCACATCGGACAAGTGTTGTAATGCAACATTCAAAGTTTAATCCATTTGAACTCTGACCCCACTGCTGTAAATTATAAATAAATGTGTACATTTTATAATACATGTATAATTAATTCACTAAAAATGAATGTAGGTAACATAGCCCACTGCCTAGAACACTTGCTCTTTGAATAATATGATGAAATATGTTTGAGTTTGATGTTTTGAGACATCTCTGTCTTTTGATTTCAAATTTTGTATCTTGGCAAATTTGAGCACAGTTTGAGAAATGTTTTATTATGGGTTTGTATGTTTGTGTTTTTGTTGTCTTACCTTCTGTATGTGAGGCTGTGGGCAGTTTGTAGTGATGGACTGGCAGTAGACTCGTGGGCGGCAGTTGTTGTCACACCAGGCGCAATGATGACCTTGAGCCTCACGACCCCAACACTGAGAGCAATCACTCTCCCCTGCACTGCAGCTGTACACTTCCACTGCACGTGCACACACACACACACACACACACACGCACACACACACACACACACACACACACACACACACACACACACACACACACACACACACACATTAATAATCTGTTCACATATACAACACTCCAAGATAATAGACCCAAGTTAGACTTTATCCCTTTAATATTTTTGTGGTGTTTGCTCAGTCATTATTGCTATTGCTTAGAATTACAGTTAGTGATTTGAACAAAACCATATCCATAAATATTCAACTTCAGCACATAACTCATCCCAGACCGTTTGTGCTAAAACCGTTCATGTACAGACACGAATGCTACCTTAAATTATGCAGACTGTTGAGGACTGATGTGGTATTATATCAGACTTAAAAGCTTGGCAGACGATACAATTGGTAAAAAAAACAGTCAATAATGGAGGAACCCGAGACATATCAACAAACCAGATGTCAGACTGGGCTCTTTTGACTTGAGGAAGTAAGCAACACCCTAGCAACCACCCAGAATACCCTAACAAACACAAATAAACACATTAACAACCACTCAGAACACCTTAGCAACCACATAGAAATGTACTAACAACCACAAAGAATACCCTTGCAACCACAAAGCAATGCAATAACAACCACCTAGAATACAATAGCAACTATATTGCTACAAACTAACAATCACCCAGAACACATTAGCAACCATCCCCTAGAACCCAAATACTGTAGCAACACACTTTCAACCACCCAGAATACTTTAGCAACCACGCAGAATATACTAGCAACCACATAGCAATGCACTAACAACCACCTAGAATACCAAAGCAACTATATAGAAAAGCACTAACAACCACCCAGAATACCCTAGCAACCAAATATTGTAGCAACACACTTAAAATCACCCACAATACCTTAGCAACCACCTGGGTACCCTAGCAACAACATACTAACATCCATGCAAAACACTATAGCGACCACAGAGAATACTCTAGCAACCACAAAGAAATGCAATAACAACCACCTAGAATACAATAGCAACTATATTGCAACAAACTAACAACCACCCAGAACACATTAGCAACCATCCAGAATACCCTAGAACCCAAATACTATAGCAACACACTTACAACCACCCACAATACCTTAACAACCACCCTGGATACCCTAGCAACAACAAACTAATATCCATGCAAAACACTATAGCGACCACATAGAAAACCCTAGCAACCACATAGCAATTCATTAACACCCACACAGAACACCTTGGCAAGCACCCCGAAAACTTTAGCTCCCACACAGCAACACACCAACAACCACCCTGAATACCCTAGTAAACACATACTGCAGCAACAAACTTACAACCACCCATAATACCTTAGCAACCACTCAGCACCACTCCAACAACAACCCAGAATACCCTAGCAAACACATACTTTAGCAACACACTTACAACCACCCAAAACCTCTTAGCAACCACCTGGGACACCCTAGCAACTATAGAGCAATGCACTGACAACCAACCAGAATACCCTAGCAACCACATAAGAAAGCACTTACAACCACCCAGAACACCTTAGCAACAACTAACCACATACTGTAACAACGCACTTACAACCACCCAGATCACCATAGGAAAATGTTATTTTACTATTTTATAATTTTTTTAACATTTTATTTGTGTTCCTGTCCACATTGTAGCGAAAATAAAGTAACTGCTTCTCTGTTGGCATTTTGAAACATTAAATATCCAGTGCTGAGTAGATTACTTCTGAAATTGGGTACAGATAACATTACACAACTTAAAATGTAATTGGTCATGTAATCTTTTGTATTACAATGTTTAGGTATTCTAATCCCATTACTTTTGGATTACCCATTGCATATTTTTATGAAAATCTAATCATTAATTCTAAATGTATCAAGTATCAATTAACACTGAACATTATTAAACATAAAATCAAGTCAGTTGCTGAGTAGAAAAGGTGCTTAAAGGGTCATACACATCAATGTTACACAAGATAAAAGACAATGGAAACATACTTGTATTTTTGATATGAAAATAATTTTAGTTATTTAGGAAATTAGGAATAGAAATGGGACTTTTTATTATCCAGGTTTGAAATGAGAGACTGTCTCTAGATATGATTTAGAGATGTAAGATGTGTACTACCTCATAATTATTCATGATCAATATCAGGCCTTAACCTAAAACATGAAGCATGGGCCGAAGTGCATTTGCATGGTACAATAGCACAAAATTGCATGTGACTGACACCTTTGACATGTTTATTTGTAACATGTCTAGAATTATGGACAGGTGGACGAGGGCTTGTTTAAAGCCATTATTATTGATGAATTTTGCAAATACAAACAGTCTGGCATTTATTTGTGCATTAGTGCAAAACAGCTCAGACCGCTGCTTTAAAATGTAGGATCTTAATTACTAAATTACACACTAGTTATTGCCTTTAGCTGAATGGTGATGCAATCAAGAAAGTAATCATGATGTAATCCATAAAAAAGAAACTGTAATCTGAATATACACATTTTAAAGTGTAATGTAATACACTAACAAATAAATGATTTTTGTAATCTGATTATATAATCCAGATTACATGTAATCTGTTACTACCCAGCACTGGAGTGTAACAAAGTGTAACAATTCAGCATAATATTTAACTCTGTTTCACGTAATCCTGGGTTATTTTATTTCCAATTTCACACTTTGCTCTAGCACCGTTTCTCCAGCAGAGCTTCATAACCCAGGTGCCATCCCCCTTTCAAAAACACAACTGTGAAATGAAGTTTAACCTAGTGACCTTAAACTGAGGTTAAAAAGGACACAAACCCGGGTTAAGAGTAGTGTGAAAAGTCTTTATAAGCAGCATCCTACTGAGGATGATGAATGAGTACATGACAGAATCCACAAACCATCAAGCATGAAATTCTGTGTATTTCATCAAATCTGTGTTAAAAATACTGAACACCAGTGTTCTTCATATGAGAAATGAGCACAGAGGAAACAACTACACCTCATAAAACACCCGTCTGGTGCTACACAAAGCGTTTGGTTGAATTTATTGAAGTTAAATACTTTGCAAACTTTTTCCATTAAAGAAACAAAGTTCAGATCACAATTAAGGAGCGATTCACCCAGAAACCCAGACAAGTTCACAAGACTTGATCAAATATACCGTATAAATGAGCGTGTTTAAACCGACATTGATTTCATCCCATTAACTGATGTCACTCTGCATGGAAACACATTTACTGATATTCTTACAGACTTACATGACTGTTTTTGATATTTGAATTTCCAGTAATTTCATGCCTCATGCAAACACAGATTTCTTAAGATTACTTTTGATAGTTATTGTACTGGTGTGCATGTAAACATGCTCAATTGAAGGATAAAACAATGGAATACATTATTAATTCATTATTATTAAATACAAGTGTGAATTAATATAAATATACATAAATGTATTAGATGTAAATCGTCATGGTTACTGTTGTAACCTCCGTTCCCCGAGGGAAGGAACGAGACGTTGTGTCGAATTAAGTGACACAAGGGGTCTTCCTGGGATGCCAAACGTACCTCTGAACATGAGAAAAGGCCAATGTCAAGTTGGCAGACAGAATTTGCATGCCCCGCCCCGGACATAGGGGTATAAAGGGAAGCGTGCCGGTCAGGATTTTGCACTGAGTAGCCGGAAATAAGGTACGACCGTTTACAGTGGTAGGTCTAGTGCTGTGGCAGGAGGGACACAACATCTCATTCCTTCCCTCGGGGAACGGAGGTTACAACAGTAACCATGACGTTCCCCTTCTGTCACTCACTCAACGTTGTGTTGAATGAAGTGACACAAGGGGTCCCATATAAAAACGCCACGCACTGACCGATTACCACGCACTGTTACGTGAACTGCCGAGACAGGTGCAAGCAGGCTACTGCGTGCTAGAGGCAACTGTGTCGGCTGCAAGTAGCCCTCCCCAACGCCCCCAAAGAGGTGTC